>NW_024068807.1:0-87225 GCF_009389715.1 Phoenix dactylifera
GAGATTACTCCGTTAGGAGCCCCAACAGAGAGATAATGGCCTCGAGGTATCGAATCCACTAAGAACAAATTATTGTGTGTTTTAAAAGTTTGCTTTTTATTGATTTTCATTGATTCCCTTTACATGTCTATTCAATATATTTTCTCCCCCTTTTTGTCATCATAGCAAAAAGGAAGAAAGCACATCACACAAGCAATTAGAGATTAAATTTGCACAATATTGAAGAAAATTGTCTACTCATTGTATTGATGTAGATGTAGGTACAAAGAGCAAAGCAATAAATACATGTCAAAGTGAAAAAGCAGGCTAGGGTTTCTTCGAGGAGGATGTGGCTTCCTTGCTCAGTCTTGATTGTTCCATAAGTAGACTGACCCCATCTGTGACGTTCCCTAGCTGCGTGATGATCGCCGAGGTGGCCCTACTGTGGATCGAGGAGAGCTCAGTCAGACTCGCCTGGAGTGTGTCCAACTTGGCGATCAACACATTCGCTAGACGCTCGGCCCCCTGACTCTGGCTGCCCATGTCGTGTCGGATGTCATCTCGCATCTTTCGTGTGTTGCTTGTGACATCGCTCATGTTTGAGAATTGGGCTTGTATAAGGCTTCTGACATTGTAGATCTCCTCCCTCAGATGAGCCGTCATCTCAGTCACGGCTGATAATGAGGGAACTAATGCAGAAGAGGGGGCAGTGGCTGGACCTCGGAGCTCTCTCAGTAGATCGTCCCGAAGATCCCGCATGATCTCCTGCCGCAACTCCCGGAGCTGCTCAGGAGAGATCCGGACCTCTAGTGGCTGAGTAGGTGGTGCTGAAGAGGAGGGTCCGGCTGAAGTGGATGGTGCTGAGGTGGAGGGATAGGTAGGAAAATCGGAATCATGATCAGGGCTGGGGGAGTGTCGAGTAGTAGGGTCAGTAGGTGTGGAAGAAGATGGTTTCCTGACCCAGGCTCCCTCTACCTTATGAAATTCCATCCTGTGAAGGGTTCCATCACCCATGCGATCTGTGTGTCGCAGTGCGCGAGAGGGTTCCCCCTCAGGAATGGGGACCTCGGACTCTCTAAAATCAGGATATACAACATCCCATATGGAAGGGTGAGCCTAGGTTTGTCTAGTGGCTCACATAGGTATTTGTAGATCAGCTTAGGGAAGTTAATTGGGGTATCTTGAAGAATATAGTACATTAGGGCTAGGTCCCTCTCGGATACAAAGTCAAAGCGGCCGGTCTTAGGAAACAGGGTCCTGGATATAATACTCAGGAGGAGCCGCATTTCAGCTGAAAGCTGACTAGTGGACACCTCATCTAGTGGGGACTGGGGTGGACTCCCTAATATGGCCGTAAGGGCCTCAGTCCTATCGGCCGGGTGAGTGGGAAACACCCCTACTTCGGGAAGATGTAGGATTTGTGCTATAAAATCCTCTGAGATGAATAGAGGGACACCCGCTACGGTTCCTTGTATTCCCCCGTTACCCCTAGAAACAGTCCCGTAAAACTCCCTAACTAGCCCAAGGTAAGTAGGGAGATCTAAGGAGCAAAACAACTCTAGTCCTTGGGCCCTCAACCTATGCCCTATAGTGAAGCCTTCCCGGGAGAGATAGTCGAAGTTGACATATCTCCCGGTGGAGACCGCCTTCCCGGCGCACGGACGCGAGGGAACCGGCCTCGGCGGGGAACGAACCGGAGGTTGTGGCCTCACGGGATCATTCCGAGCCTTGGACCGTCGCTCGGCGCCGCTCGCGGATTGGGGCCTCTTCCGGCTTGGGACAACCATCTTACGAGGCATGCTTGACCTAGAGATGGGAAAAAACCCTAATGGTCCGAAGAAGCTCGACGGAAAAACCCTAATGGAGGTCAGAGACGAGGTCGGAGACGGCTCTAGGGTTTGTGAACAGTGGAGGCGGTGAATAGAAGTGTTGATTAAATGCTTCGATTAGGGTTAAAACATCGGATTCCCGACCGCGAGTCGACTCCAGTAAGTCGCGAGTCGACTCGACCTCGAGTCGACTCCAAAATATGTGCGAGTCGACTCCCCCTATGTTGCCATCGACCTCGAGTCGACTCCCGTCTGTGTGCGAGTCGACTCCCCCTCATGAGCCGACTCTGAAACTTATCCGAGTCGACTCGAACTCTGGCATTCACCTAAAAATCATGTTATTGTCGTGCCAAACAAGGGATAATCACTAAGTTTATGATCTGATTTGATGATCATAGATGATAAACTCTATCTTTAACACAAGCTAATCATCAAAATCAATGAACTAGAGGAGAACATCACTAGGATGGATCAATCACTCCTAATCCTCTCCTAAGCACACTAAATCGCTCTTCACTCAAGAGTTTTGTGAAGATGTCAGCTAGTTGATCATCAGTGCAAATAAATTGAAGTATAACATCACCATTCAGTACATGATCTCTTATGAAGTGATGTCTTATTTCAATGTGTTTGGTTCTTGAGTGCTGAATTGGATTCTTAGTTAAGTTAATAGCACTTGTATTGTCACAATTAATGGAAATTTTTTCTTATTTAATTCCATAATCTTCCAGTTGTTGTTTGTTCCACATGATTTGAGCACAACAACTCCCGGCAGCAACATATTCAGCTTCAGCAGTAGATAATGCAACCGAGTTTTGTTTCTTGCTAAACCATGAGATTAAATTTTCTCCTAAGAATTGACATGACCCGCTGGTGCTTTTTTTATCAAGTTTACAACCAGCAAAATCTGAATCTGTGTATCCTATTAAGTTCAGGCTAGATTCTTTAGAATACCATAAACCTATATTTTTTGTTCCTATTAGATATTTAAAGATTCTCTTGACTGCAATTAGATGAGATTCCTTAGGATTAGACTGATATCTAGCACACATGCATACACTATCAGGTCTACTTGCAGTGAGATATAATAAAGATCCTATCATACCTCTATACATCTTTTGATCTACAGATTTACCTGATTCATCTTGGTCTAGTTTGCATGATGAGCTCATGGGTGTGCTGATTGACTTGTTTCCCTCCATATCAAATTCTTAAGCATCTTCTTGATGTATTTAGCTTGAGTGATGAAGATCTCTTCTTCAGATTGTTCAATTTATACACATGATTAGGGTATTGATGATTTTCAAAACCAGAAGGTTGTTCTACATACACCTCCTCATTAATATACCCATTTAAAAATGCACTTTTTACATCCATTTGAAATAATTTGAAATCCTTAGAGCATGCAAATGCTAGTAACAGTCTAATTGCCTCAAGTCTAGCTACAGGAGCAAAGGTTTCATCAAAATCTATACCTTCTTCTTGATTATACCCCTTTGCTACTAGTCTAGCCTTATTCCTAATTACAATTCCATTTTCATCAAGTTTATTTTTATATATCCATTTGGTACCTATAATTGAATATTCAGAGGGTCGTTCAACCAGGTTCCATACCTTGTTTCTAGTAAATTGGTTTAGTTCTTCTTGCATTGCATTTATCCAATTTACATCTTTTTCAGCTTCTTCTATGTGTTTGGGTTCAAAATGTGAGACAAAAGCTAGATGGTTATTTAAGTTCCTAAGAGATGCTCTAGTCCTAACAGGTTGAGATGGATCATCTAAAATTAATTCCTTAGGATGCCCATGAGCATACCTCCAAGCCTTAGTCAGCCCATGATCCATAATAGCCTCTTGGCTTGATAATGCATTTCCAATTAATTTTTGTTCATCATCTTGTAATGTCATCTCATCAATCTTTTCTTCAAGAATTTCAGCATCATCATCAAGATCAACTCTCTTGCTAGAAGAGATATCACTAGAATCATCAAAAACAACGTGTATAGATTCTTCTATAGGGTTCTTTTATTAAAAACTCTATAGGCTTTACTAGTTGTAGAATACCCTAAAAATATACCTTCATCAGATTTAGAGTCAAATTTACCTAGATTGTCTTTCCCATTATTATGAACAAAACACCTACATCCAAAGACATGAAAATAGTTTACTTTTGGTTTTCTGTTTTTTCAAAGTTCATAAGGTGTTTTCTTTATAATGGGTCTCAATAAAACTCTATTTCATATATGACATGAGGTATTAATGGCTTCTCCCTAAAAGTACTTAGGGAGGTTACTTTCACATAGCATGGTTCTAGCCATTTCCTCTAGGGTTCTATTTTTTCTTTCTACAACTCTATTTTGTTGTGGTGTCCTAGGTGCAGAAAAATTATAAGTTATTCCCTTTTTACTACAAAACTCATCAAATAAATGATTTTCAAATTTGGTTCCATGGTCACTTCTAATAGCTATGACTGAAGTATCTCTAGCATTTGTTACTTTCTTATGAAATTTCTTAAAAACTGAAAATGCTTGATCTTTATGAGCTAAGAACATGACCCAAGTATATCTAGAAAAGTCATCTACAATAACTAGACCATATTTATTTCCTCCTAGACTTGTGGTTCTAGTTGGTCCGAATAGATCCATGTGTAGGACAAGCATTTATGGATTTAAAGGAGTTCCTTGATTGTTTGCCATATTGACAAGCTTCACATATTTTATTCTTTTCAAACTTTAGTTTTGGCAAACCTATCACGGAATCTCTTTTAACTAGTTTTGATATTGTGTCCATACTTGCATGACCTAACTTACGGTGCCATAACTAACTAGCATCATTATCCTTAGTTTCATTAACAACTAAACATGGATTATGTTTGGCAAGATCCTCAAGGTTGTTGACCCCCTAATAGATTTTGATGAATACAAAACACTAGAGTAAAATTCCATTATATCTTAACAATTTAATTGAGGAATTCATGTGTCTTATTAAGAATATTGTTAAGAAATGTCTAGGCAAGTTCCCATAATTTTTATGAATTTATTGAAGAATATTTTGAGTTAAAGAAAACAGATCAGGGACAGCCGAGACGTCTCCGGATAGTTTCAGAGACGTCTCTGGCACAAACAGGAAGAACCGGCACACTTGGAGACGTCCCCGACACCTGCCGAGTCGTCCCCGCGTTAGCGGAGTCGACTCTCTCAGTAGCGGAGTCGACTCTCTCAGTGGCGGCAGAAAGGCAGTTTTCAAGAGATATGCGCGAGACGTCCCCACAGTAAGCCGAGTCGTCCCCGCAAGTAAAAAGGAGACTTCCCGAGTCGTCCCCAAGATAGCGGAGACGGCTCTCTCAGGGTTTTCCAGAGAATGGTTTTTTGGGTGATAAGGAAGCGGAGTCGACCCTGAGACAGCGGAGTCGTCCCCATGCATAAAGTGCAGACAACCCGAGACGTCCCCTGAAGGAGCGGAGTCGACTCTCTCAGGAAATACCAGCGGACATGTTCTTCGGAGATAAAGAAGCGGAGTCGTCCCCAGATCAGCGGAGTCGTCCCCATTCAAAAAGTGCAAACAAGCCGAGACGTCCCCTAAAAGTGCCGAGTCAACCCCAGACAATGGAAAAAGTAAAATCTTGTAGCCGAGACGTCTCCCGTTGAAGCGGAGACATCCCCGGAGTGACTAGGACGCGACTGACAGCTTTTCAGGTTTGGTTTGAATTTCAAATCCTTCTTTCTTTGTCTCTAACGGCTATATTTGCTTTTTGGGCTATAAAAGGGACCTCTTAAGTGCTTCTCAACAACTCTTCACCAACCCAAAGCTAGATCATTCAAGAGAGAAGTAAGAAAGAAAAGTTCAAGGGAGTGAGTGCATTCAAGTGAAGAAATCAAGTGTTTTCAAGCTTCCCAAGTGATTTCAAGCTCAATCACTCTCGTGCGCTTGGGATTCAAAGCTCACACTCAATCCTACGCGCTCCACATCGGAAGAATCAATATCTCCCACGCTTCCAACGGCAAAAGGATTCTTCCGGGTTCTATTGTTCATAATTGCAATATTTGCTTTTTAGAGCTTTTCCTTTCTTTTGTAAACTCTTTCGTTGTGGTGCTTGTTCCAGTCAAGGGACTTGGAACAAGGGAAAGGCGTCCCAAGCCTAAGTGAAATTGGGGGTTTTAGGGTTTATTGTGAGCCCGGTGTAAAACAACGAGTTGGGTAGTAAACTCGCAAAACTACCGTACTGTAATCGTGGATTATAGTGAAAATTCTCAAAGGTGATTTGGGGAGTGGATGTAGGAGCAGTGGAAGCTCCGAACTACTATAAAACCTTGTGTTTGCGATTGACCTTTCTCATTCCTCCTTCTTTACTTTAGTGCATATATTCGTGTGTTTTATTATTAATTAGTCAAAAATTTTTAAAACACCCAATTCACCCCCCTCTTGGGTGACCATCTCTGGGCAACAAGTGGTATCAGAACTGGTGCTCTGTGTATTTCTTGAAAGACCTAACCGTCTTAGCCAAAGATCTAGATGGCAACACCCTTTAACAATGTCCCTGCCGAGGGGCAAGCAACCAATAGACCTCCACTCTTCAATGGGACAAATTATACCTATTGGAAGACTAGAATGAGAATCTTCATTCAAGCACAAGACTATGCCTTGTGGAGGGTTATAGTCAAGGGACCACAAGAACCATCACATGTGGTTAATGGCATTCGAATTCCCAAAGCTGAGAAGGATTGGGATGAGAATGATGATAGGATGGCTCAACTCAATTCTAGAGCCATGAACTCACTATTTTGTTCTTTAGATGTAAATGAGTTCAATAGAGTCTCTACATGTAGTTCCGCTAAGGAAGTATGGGATAGGCTTGAAGTTACCCACGAGGGTACAAATCAAGTCAAAGAGTCCAAAGTGAACATTCTAGTTCACAAATATGAATTGTTTAAGATGGAACCTAATGAAACCATCACATGCATGTTTACACGTTTTACCGAAATTATTAATGGCCTAAAAAGCTTGGGCAAATCTTACACTAACCCCGAACTTGTGAGTAAAATTCTCAGGTCACTGCCAAAAGCATGGAAAGCAAAGGTCACGGCGATTGTAGAAGCCAAAGACCTCAACACTTTGGGGCTAGAACAACTCTTGGGCTCATTGATGACGCATGAGCTCACGATGAAGCAGCATGAAGAAGAGTTGCCAAAGAAAAGGACAATCGCACTCAAGGCTACCTCAAGTGTATGTGAAGAAGAGAGCAGTGAGAGTGAAGAAGAAAGTCAAGATGAGGACTTGGGTTTGATAGTAAGGAAGTTTAAAAAATTCATGAGAAGAAAGAAACCCTTCCCAAGAAAGAAATTTGGAGGGAGAAATGATTGGGAAAAAGAAAAGAAAAAAGAAAGAGACCCAATCGTATGCTATGATTGCAAGAGACCGGGACATATTCGTTCCGAATGCCCTCAACAAAAGAAGTATTTTGGAAAGAAGAAGAAGAAGGCATTGAAGGCAACATGGGATGATAGTGACACATCATCCTCCGAGGAAGAGAAGGAAGAGACCGCCAATCTATGCTTCATGGCGTTCGAAGACGACGAGGTATGTCAAAACCCAACCATAAATTTTACTTTAGAAGAATTATATGAGGCTTTTCAAGAACTTATGGGTGATTGTAGTATGTTAGGAGCAAAGAATAAAGAATTAAAAGCCTCCAATCAAAAACTAAAGGAAAATATTGAAAACTTATTAATTGAAAAGGAGAGCATTAAAAATATTAACACTACTAACCTAGAAATCAAAAATTCAAAACTGAGCATTGAAAATGAAAAGGCAAAAACACTAATTAAGGAATTAAATCTAAAAGTAAAATCCCTACTCGATAATAATACCTCACTTGCACAAAATGTTGAATCTCTTAAAAAGGATAAGGAAGAACTAGTCAAAGAAAATTTGAATCTTAAGAATGAGGTACATAAATACAAACCAATTGTTGAAAAATTTACACAAAGCTCTGAAAAATTAAATCTTATTCTTTCAAATCAAAGAGCTGTTTTTAATAAAGCCGGATTAGGATATAAAACTAATGAGCAACAAAAGTATCTAAAGAATTTCTTTGTAAAAGCAAAAGACGTAAAAACTGAAAAACCAACATGCTTTCTTTGTGGAAAGAATGGACATAAAGCCTACTCTTGTATTCAAAGAAAAATCCAAACTAACAAGAATACATTTGTAAAAGCTAAAAGCATAACTAAAGTATGGGTGCCTAAGAGAACCAACTACACTAACCACGAAGGACCCAAGAAAACTTGGGTACCTAAGAGCTTCACATGATCATTTTGCAGGTATGCCTTGCAGCCGGGAATAAAAAGAGAATGTGGTATCTTGATAGTGGTTGCTCAAGACATATGACCGGTGACAAGAGTCTCTTCGTCACCTTGGAATCAAAAGAAGGAGGAGTAGTCACATTTGGAGATAATGCTAAAGGCCGAATTATTGGTATGGGTAAAATCTCCATATCACCCTCCTCATTTATTGATAATGTATTGTTAGTTAATGGACTAAAACATAATTTATTAAGTATAAGTCAATTTTGTGACAAGGGCTTTAAAGTGTCATTTGAATCATCACTATGCATAATTAGTAGTCCAAATGATAATGAGATCATACTCACAGGACATAGGCATGGAAATGTTTACATGGTAGATCTTGATGATCTCACCATGAAGGATGGCCAATGTCTTGTAGCCATGAATCCCAAAGTCAATGAGACTAGTTGGTTATGGCATCGTAGGTTAGGGCATGCTAGCATGGACTTAATCTCCAAATTAATTACAAAAGATCTAGTCAAAGGACTACCAAAAATAGACTTTGAGAAGAATAAAATTTATGCTGCATGTCAATTAGGGAAACAAACAAGAAGTTCCTTCAAGTCTAAGAATATAGTCTCAACAACAAAACCCTTAGAACTAATTCACATGGATTTGTTTGGACCCACTAGAACTGCTAGTCTAGGGGGTAAGAAATTTGGTCTTGTAATTGTTGATGATTTTTCACGTTTTACATGGGTTTCATTTCTTGCACATAAAGATGAGTCCTTTCCTGCTTTTATCAAGTTTCATAATAGGGTTTCGAATGAACTCAATCTTAAACTAAAAGCAATTAGGAGTGATCATGGTACCGAGTTTGAAAATCAGCACTTTGAAAAGTTTTGTGACGAAAATGGTATCAATCACAATTTCTCGGCACCTAGGACACCCCAACAAAATGGGGTGGTAGAAAGGAAGAATCGCACACTAGCAGATATGGCTCGTACCATGTTGTGCGAATCGGATCTACCAAAGTATTTTTGGGCTGAAGCAATAAATACTTCATGTTATATCTTAAATCGTGCTTTAGTTAGATCCATCTTAAAGAAAACACCGTATGAGTTGATAAAAGGTAAGAAACCAAATATAAGTTATTTTCATGTTTTCGGTTGTCGATGCTTTATTTTGAACAATGGAAAGGACAATCTCAGTAAATTTAGTGCTAAATCAGATGAGAGGATCTTCTTAGGTTACTCCTCATCTAGTAGAGCATACAGGGTCTTCAACAAGAGAACTCTCGTTGTTGAAGAATCCATTCATGTTGTTTTTGATGAAACTAATGGAGATTCTTCTAGAAAAGAAGAAGATGGTGATGTAGGTATACTTGAAGACCAAATGAAGGAACTCTCCACTCAAGACAAACAACATGAGGATGAGATCAAAGAAGATACAAATCAGCGAGATGAAGAAGATCAACCTCCATCAAGAAATCAAGATCTTCCTAAAGAATGGAGGTATGCACATGGTCATCCAAAGGATCTAATCCTTGGTGATCCTTCACAAGGTATAAGAACTAGATCCTCTTTAAGAAACACTAGTAATTATCTTGCCTTCGTTTCGCAAATAGAGCCTAAATCACTAGAAGAAGCTGAAAAAGATGATAATTGGATGAATGCTATGCAAGAGGAATTAAACCAATTCGAAAGAAATGAAGTTTGGACTCTAATGAAAAGACCCCCTAATGTTTCAATTATAGGCACCAAGTGGGTGTATAGAAATAAAATAGATGAAGATGGAATAGTAATAAGAAACAAAGCTAGGCTAGTGGCCAAAGGATATAATCAGGAGGAAGGAATAGATTTTGATGAAACTTTTGCTCCTGTTGCTAGGTTAGAGGCTATTAGACTGCTTTTAGCATATGCATGCTTCATGGATTTTAAACTCTATCAAATGGATGTAAAAAGTGCATTCTTAAATGGCTATATAATGGAGGAAGTTTATGTAGGACAACCTCCAGGTTTTGAAAATCACTTATATCCAGATTATGTGTATAAATTGCATAAAGCATTGTATGGACTTAAGCAAGCTCCTAGGGCATGGTATGAAAGATTAAGCAATTTCCTAATTGAGAACAAATTTAAGAGAGGAAATGTAGACAAAACCCTCTTTATTAAAAGAAAAGAAAATGACTTATTGCTTGTACAAATTTATGTGGATGATATAATTTTTGGTGCTACTAATGATAGTCTTTGTCAAGAGTTTGCCAAGCTTATGCAGGGAGAATTTGAAATGAGCATGATGGGTGAACTCAACTTCTTCCTTGGGCTACAAATAAAACAATCAGAGGAAGGCATCTTCATCAGTCAGTCCAAATACATCAAGGAAATGCTGGAAAAATTCAAGATGAAGGATGCAAAGGAAATCAGCACACCCATGAGCTCAAGTTGCAAGCTTGACAAAAATGAAAAAGGTAAAAGTATAGACTGCAAATTGTACAGAGGTATGATAGGCTCTCTACTTTACCTTACTGCTAGTAGACCAGATATATTATTCAGTATTTGTATGTGTGCTAGATACCAAGCATGTCCTAAGGAATCACACTTGCAAGCTGTTAAAAGAATATTTAGATATCTAGTAGGGACATCTAATGTAGGTTTATAGTATTCTAAACAATCTGACATAAACTTAATTGCTTATTCCGATGCTGATTTTGCCGGGTGCAAACTCGACAGAAAAAGCACAAGTGGCACATGTCAATTCTTGGGTGCCAATTTGGTTTCTTGGTTTAGTAAGAAACAAAATTCAGTTGCCTTGTCCACAGCTGAGGCTGAGTACATTGCAGCTGGAAGCTGTTGTGCCCAAGTTCTTTGGATTAAGCAACAACTTGAAGACTTCGGTATCAAAATGGATAATATACCAATTAAATGTGATAATATAAGTGCAATTAACTTAACAAAAAATCCTGTCCAACACTCTAAGTCAAAGCATATAGAGATTAGGCATCATTTTATTAGGGATCATGTGCTGAAAAATGATGTGATGATTGAATATGTATGTACTGAAAATCAATTAGCTGATATCTTTACAAAGCCCCTTTGTAAAGAAAGATTCAATTTCTTAAGGAATGCCTTGAGCTTGTATGATCCTAGCAAATGAGTTGAATTTGTATTGCATTGCTTTGCTACTCAAACTAATAATCAACCTCAAGGTAAACATAAGTGAAAACATGAATTCATCTAAGCTAAATGACGAACTGTCTGACTTTCCGGAGGATGGTTACCCTCCCTTGGACTCTTCATGGAGATATTTTCAGAGCCTATTTCATAGGTATTCGAAATTTGGTCAAACACTCCTCATTTCAATATTAATAATTCAAAAATCATTATCAAATTATTATAGGATGTATCATTAAGGGGGAGGATCACAAACAAATTCACTCTAAGTTTATCAAAAAAAATCATGTTGATTAGGGTGATTAAACAAAAATTGGGAGAAGATAGAATTCAGTCTGAAATTTTTCAGTGCCGGAGACGTCTCTGGCAAATCGCAGAGACGTCCCCCCAGGGGAGACGTCTCGCCTTAGTCACGGAGACGTCTCGGGGACCGAAGGAGGGCTTTTTAAATAGGTCGAAATCGCTCGAGCCGACTCGAGCTTTCTCCTTCATTTCCGACCAAAACGAAAAACCCTAGCCTCCATTTGCTCTCCACCTCAAATCCTAGCCTCCGTTTGCTCTACATCACAAACCCTAGCATCCATGGCACCAAAGAAGGCTAGGACGACCCGTGGAAGGCGACCTAGGGTAGCGGCCGACGGTGAGGAACGATGGGAAGAACCCTCCGCGCCGTCTCCTCCGGTTGCTCCGCCAACCACGACTATTTCCTGTGCAAATCGCACAGTCACGACAGGAAGGTACATAGATTTCTCCTTTTTAGATCATGAGGGATTCTCTATTGGAGAGAGACTCCGAGCCCAAGGGTGGGAACACTTTTGTACCCTCAATACCTCGACCTACCCCGGCCTAGTTAGAGAACTTTTTAGCAATATGGCCTTAGGGGACCTAGGGTACACTGGATATGTCCAAGGGACATTAGTAGAAGTCAATGAAGATGTCCTATCCACTGTCTTACAAATTCCTAGGGACGGTGAGGCTCCAACCTCACATCCCCAAAGGGAGTCAGCCCTAAATTTACTTTTAGGAAGAGAGGACTGCGGCCCTCTTGATGTTGTCAATTCCCAGGACCTAAATGCAGAGATGAGACTTCTCTTAAGTATTGTCAACCGGGTCCTATTTCCTAAAATCGGTCGCTTCGATTTTGTTTCGGAGCGAGACTTAGTTATAATGCACCACATCCTACTAGGGATCCCTCTAAACCTCCCTAGACTCATGCTAAATTACATTGCCCTATGTCATAGGTATTCTCGGTTTAGTATACCCTATGGCATGATCTTTACCTTAATCTTTAAACACTTCAAGGTTCCCATTCCAACAAATGAACCTGCAAAGCCCTTGAGAAACACCGACTATTACAATGAGGGCACAATGAGAAGTGTTGCTGGTGGTCCAAACCGAGAACGATTGGCACAGCGGTGTGAACGGGGTTCCCTTGGAGTTGGGTTGATTGCGCTCCACCTTCCACCGGAGAACCTGCAAGCAAGCCTCGCACCACCACTGGGGTAGTGGGGGCCCTCCGACGATCAAGTCAGAGGAGATTAAAGGAGAAGGAGAGATAGCAGCAGCAGGTAAGAGAATACTCTGGAAAACCTTTGCTTACCCTTCCCCTTCTCCCCCCCAGCCGCATATATACCAGGCTGGGGGGTCTTTCTGGGGGGTTGGTCATCGTGTGGCACGATGGAGTTGCCACTGGCATGGCCGTTACAGGGCGTCGTGGGGCAGCGCTGGGTACGGCCATGACAGGGCGTAGTGGGGCTCCGCTTTGTACGGCTGTTGCAGGGGATCGTGGAGCAGCGCCGGATGTGACCGTTGCAGGGAGTAGTGGAGCAGGGGGCCGCGGTGTGCCTCAGGGGAACAGCCTGTCGTTGTCGGGAGATTGCCGACTCGGGGTCGGATGACTGGATCAGGGGGCAGCCGACTCGGGGTCGGGCTGCGGAGCCGAAGATATCCGACTCGGGGTCGGATTGCTGGATCAAGGGGCAGCCGACTCGGGGTCGGGCTGCGGAGCCGAAGATATCCGACTCGGGGTCGGATTGCTGGATCAAGGGGCAGCCGACTCGGGGTCGGGCTGCGGAGCCGAAGATATCCGACTCGGGGTCGGATTGCTGGATCAAGGGGCAGCCGACTCGGGGTCGGGCTGCGGAGCCGAAGATATCCGACTCGGGGTCGGATTGCTGGATCAAGGGACTGCCGTAGTCTTCCTGGGCGCGCGTGCCGGTCACGTGGGGCATGGTGGCTAAATTCTCCCGTAACAGTAGCCCCCCACTTCCGAGCCTGGAACCAGGAGGGGAACGGGTGAAGGGAGTGATGCTTCGAGATTGCCGCCATCCCTCGGAAAGGCGCGCGCGCTTCGAGCTCCCCGCCTCCTTTATGGCGTATAGCGGTTGTCGCTGATCTGGCAGTCTGCGGATTTCGGCGGACATCCTTCCTTAATGGCGTCGATTCGCCTTTGGGGCGCGAGCGATCCTTCGGCAGCCAGGCGTCCTCTGGCGTCACCGAGGCGTCACCCGCCTTTCCGCCTATTTAACCGGGGGCCCTCCCCCGTCCGCTTTTCTCTTCGCAGGCATCTTCGAGTTTCTCCCTTGCGCTGCTGTCGTTGCCATCGGACTGTTCGCTCGCTCCTCCTTTGACGCCCTCGGAGCCGTTCTTCCTTCCCTTCTGGTGAGTTGCCCCATTCTTCAATTTAGGGCTCTCCATACTTTCTCCTTCCATATTAGTGTACTTCAGTCGTTCCGGTCCTTTCCCCCTTCTTGGCCCCGTCCTGACCGTAGATCCACTGGCCATTAGGTATGGACGAAGTAAGAGCGGACCGCATTCAGTCGGATCTGGTCCCCGAAGACCTAGATAGGTTCGTGGCCCAGTACCACCTTCCCGAAGCATGCAACGTTACGCTTCCGGGGCTTGAGGAGAGGATGTCCCATCCTCCTCCAGGGAAGGTCGCCATCAACGAGGACATCCTTCGGGCTGGGTTCCGCTTTCTCCCCTCGGACTTAGTTGTGCAGGTGCTTCGGGGTTTAAGAGTGGCGCCGACGCAACTGGTGCCGAACTCATGGCGCGCCCTGACGGCCTTCCAGGTTCTCTGCCGCATGCACGAGGTTCCCGCCACCCTGAATGTCTTTTGGGAATGCTACGGCCTGAACGGCCACCCCCAGGACAGAGGGTGGTGGTGCTTTGCGGCGCGGCGAGGGTGCGGCCTCGTCAAGGAGGCTCCTTCCTCCATTCACGGCTGGAAGGAGCGTTTCTTTTTCATTGACGTAGATCCCTCTTGGGGAATCAGGGCAACCTGGGAGACGCCGATGAAGTCCCCGATCGGCCTATCGAGGTTGTCGAGGGAGGAATCCGATGGCGTCGCCGTCTTGAAGGGGTTGGTTGCCGAGGGCCGGCTCCCCCCGGTGTCTCGCCTTATTTCTGAGGACACCTTGGTGAACGTCGGCCTGAGCTCGGTCCCCGCTGACCGTGAGCCCGCCACCACTTCTTTTTTAGCTTTTTTTTTTCCTCTTTCGTTTCTTCTTTCCATCAGCTTCTCAGTCTCCGACCATCTCGTCCTTTTTGCAGAAATCGACGACGTCATGCGGTCGGACAAGGCGATGGCTGTTGGTAGGACGTCTCTACTAGAAGCGGTCCGGAGGAAGAAACGGACTCCTCCGAGCGGGGTCCCACCGGCGAAGAAGTCCCGCCAGCAGGCGACTCCGACGCCGACAGACGGGTCCGGACCCACCGATCAGGGGGACGCCGCGGGCTCGGACCGACAGTTGGCGCTGTATCAGCCCTCCGGTGATGAGACTACCGTTATTCCGGAGGTGTCATCTGAGCGCGCCCGAGACGGCCGGGTTGGACGCGATCGGTCCCCAACCCGGCCTTCGACTCGGTCGGCTTCGGATGACACGAGAAGGAGGGGCGCGCCGAGGCTCCGGCCAAGCGGGACCCTGTCGATTCCTGGAGCGGCCCCCGCCCCGAGCACGGTCAGCATGACTCTTCCCCAAGCGATGGGTAAGGGTAAGGCTGTAGAACCACCGTCCGGCTCCGGGGCGAAGTCGGGGTCGGCCTTCACTTTCGCCGGCGCCCGAAACCTCATCGAGACGGTGCTGCTGGAGAAGGACCGTAGGCAGGTCCGGCAGATGAGGATCCCTGACGTCGGGGCTGCCAGCTGCGTCTGTCTTATGTCGGTGAGTGTTCTTTTGGTCGCTTCCGCCACTTATAAGTTCTATTGATCCCCGTCTGACGCTCTCATTTTTCCTATCTTTTAGCTCGCCCAGTACATGATTCGTCTGGAGGAGAGCCACGAGGAACAGGCGAGGCTCCCGGCGAGGGCCGAGAGCTGACTGAAAGCAGTAGAGGAGGGAGGCCAGGCTGCGGCGGGGAGGACGACCAGGGACCTCGAGACGAGGCTCCAGGTGGCCGAAGAGCGGGCACTCGGCTTCGCCGCCCTCGAGAGGCAACTGTTGGAGGCTCAGGAGCAACTCAAGGTTGCCTCAGGTCTCGAAAGCGAGATCAGGAAGGCGGAGGAGCGGGCCGAAAAGCAGTCCCGGAAGGCTGCCGACTTCCGGGAGAGGTGGGAGAAGGCCCGGCAGTCAGCCGACAACGCCCGCAACCGAACCTGGTCTCTCGAAGCCAAGCTGGGCGAATTGGAGTCGGTCTTGGAGGAGTCCCGCGCGAGCGACCAGGAGCTTCGTTCGCGCTTGGAGGAGGCCGAGGCTGCTCGCATTGCTGCCGAGGCGAAGCACAAGGAGGCTCGGGCTGATCTGCTGAGGGTCTCCTCCGAGGCGGACGACCGGATTGTGGCGAAGGTCATGGAGGCAAAAGCTCAGATTACGGAGCGAGCAGAGGCGGCGCTGGCCGAGAAGAGCGCGGAAATCGGGCGTCTGGCGGTACAGGCCTATCGTCAGTCTGCCGAGTTCATCCGTGACATGTCGGAGGCGGTACAGGCCTATCGTCGGTCCGATGAGTTCGTCCGTGACATGTCGGACGCGGGGTCCGACTCCTTTGTCTTAGGCTTCGATGAAGGCTTGGCAAGGGTGTCGGCCAAATACCCCGGGATTGACCTGAGTGGGGTCTCCCTCCTCGACTCTCCTCCGGCGCCATTGCCTGCTGATTCCCCAACTGCCTCCCTACCCCTTGCGGGCGTGCCCGGCGTTCCCGACCCAGGAGTTCCTCCAAGCTGACCCTCTGTACCTTTCTTTGTCCTTTTCTTTGTATGTTGGCGTTTTGCCGAGTTGTATGGGTCTCGGCCCTGAAACAATGAAAGTTAATGCAAATAGAGTGTTTCTTCATTTCACTTTCGTCCTTCCTCTTTTTAACTTTTGGTAGCGTCTCGCCGACTCCTAACTCTTGAAGTTCTTCCGGCGCTAGGCCAGGCATCCGAGGGTTAGGCCTCAGGAAATTCTTCCGGCACTAGGCCAGGCATCCGAGGGTTAGGCCTCAGGAAATTCTTCCGGCGCTAGGCCAGGCATCCGAGGGTTAGGCCTCAGGAAATTCTTCCGGCGCTAGGCCAGGCATCCGAGGGTTAGGCCTCAGAAAATTCTTCCGGCGCTAGGCCAGGCATCCGAGGGTTAGGCCTCAGGAAATTCTTCCGGCGCTAGGCCAGGCATCCGAGGGTTAGGCCTCAGGAAATTCTTCCGGCACTAGGCCAGGCATCCGAGGGTTAGGCCTCAGGAAATTCTTCCGGCACTAGGCCAGGCATCCGAGGGTTAGGCCTCAGGAAATTCTTCCGGCGCTAGGCCAGGCATCCGAGGGTTAGGCCTCAGGAAATTCTTCCGGCGCTAGGCCAGGCATCCGAGGGTTAGGCCTCAGGAAATTCTTCCGGCACTAGGCCAGGCATCCGAGGGTTAGGCCTCAGGAAATTCTTCCGGCACTAGGCCAGGCATCCGAGGGTTAGGCCTCAGGAAATTCTTCCGGCGCTAGGCCAGGCATCCGAGGGTTAGGCCTCAGGAAATTCTTTCGGCGCTGGGCCAGGCATCCGAGGGTTAGGCCTCAGGAAATTCTTCCGGCGCTAGGCCAGGCATCCGAGGGTTAGGCCTCAGGAAATTCTTCCGGCACTAGGCCAGGCATCCGAGGGTTAGGCCTCAGGAAATTCTTCCGGCGCTAGGCCAGGCATCCGAGGGTTAGGCCTCAGGAAATTCTTCCGGCGCTAGGCCAGGCATCCGAGGGTTAGGCCTCAGGAAATTCTTCCGACGCTAGGCCAGGCATCTGAGGGTTAGGCCTCAGGAAATTCTTCCGGCGCTAGGCCAGGCATCCGAGGGTTAGGCCTCAGGAAATTCTTCCGGCGCTAGGCCAGGCATCCGAGGGTTAGGCCTCAGGAAATTCCGCTCGTTAGTCGACCAAGGCTGGCGCAAGCCGAGGCGACCGGTCGGGGCTTCAGGCTAGTCTGCTCCCGGGATGATCATCGGGTTAGCCTGGCATCCGAGGGCCGAGCCTCGGGAAATTCCGCTCGTTGGTCGGCCAAGGCTGGCGCAAGCCGAGGCGACCGGTCGGGGCTTCAGGCTAGTCTGCTCCCGGGATGATCATCGGGTTAGCCTGGCATCCGAGGGCCGAGCCTCGGGAAATTCCGCTCGTTGGTCGGCCAAGGCTGGCGCAAGCCGAGGCGACCGGTCGGGGCTTCAGGCTAGTCTGCTCCCGGGATGATCATCGGGTTAGCCTGGCATCCGAGGGCCGAGCCTCGGGAAATTCCGCTCGTTGGTCGGCCAAGGCTGGCGCAAGCCGAGGCGATCGGTCGGGGCTTCAGGCTAGTCTGCTCCCGGGATGATCATCGGGTTAGCCTGGCATCCGAGGGCCGAGCCTCGGAAAATTCCGCTCGTTGGTCGGCCAAGGCTGGCGCAAGCCGAGGCGACCGGTCGGGGCTTCAGGCTAGTCTGCTCCCGGGATGATCATCGGGTTAGCCTGGCATCCGAGGGCCGAGCCTCAGGAAATTCCGCTCGTTGGTCGGCCAAGGCTGGCGCAAGCCGAGGCGACCGGTCGGGGCTTCAGGCTAGTCTGCTCCCGGGATGATCATCGGGTTAGCCTGGCATCCGAGGGCCGTGCCTCGGGAAATTCCGCTCGTTGGCCACGCGCCTGTCGCTTGCCGCTCGACGGGATTTCTCCGTGGCCAGCTACGATCGTGTTTCTCCTCCTCTCCAAGCGTCGCCTGGGGAACACTGGAAGGGCATTAAATGCTAATTGAAGCGTTACCTGGGAAATCGGATCGCCAGTTGCTGCTTGCAAGGAGTGTCAGTTAAGCGGCCGCGATACGCGCGCTCTTCGAGGCGGATGCGGCCTGGGCGCGAGCGGAGATATGTGGGCCGCGGGATACACGCTGCCCGGAGTGTCCTGCATGAAGAATGCAATTAAGGAGAACGACTCTTAGGAGATCGTGGGAGGATACGCCTCGAGAGCCGGAACGGCTCCGGATTTGGTGCGCCCGCCTTCATTGGAGCCACCCGCATCGGAACGACCGGGGGGCCTCAGTTTGGCTATAAATATAAGTGCAGGCGCGGTGGAGCCTGCCAAGCCGGAGCTATTCAGGTTGCCATGGTTCGTGGACTTCCTCTCCGGCGTGTGGCTGGGAAACCCCCGCCGGAGGAACGGGAGGCGCGCCCCTCGCGACTTCCGCCAACTAGCCGTTTCATCTGGGATCAACAGGGAGGTTCTCCCCGGCGAAACTCCGCTCTAGGCGTTTCATCCGGGATCACATCCCCCCTCCTTTCAGCCCCGCCTCCCGATTGAGCTCTGCGCCAGACGCTTCATCCGGGTTCGCGCCTCCTCGCGCTCTTCTCCCTTGTGTTCCTTCCCTCCCCTTCTCCTGGGGAGGACCGGAATATCCCTTGGAGGTGGCGTTCCTCTGGAGGCAGCGGGAACTCCTCCTTCGTCCACTTCTTCTTCGTCCGCGCCGGCTCTTCGTCTTTTGCGTGAGGCGTCGATGGCGCCTCCGGGGAGAAGCACCCACGCCCGGTGGAATTGCAGCTGCTTCGGATGGAGGGTTCGGGATCCCAGATCTTCAGCTCCACGGAGTCTCCACCTCTTTCTTGTTTTCTTTACTCCCCAATTCCCCTCTGGGAATTCTTTGTAATCACACGAACACACCGTTGTAACCAGGAATTATTAAAACGAAAAGAATTGTACATTTTTCGAACTGTCTTCCTGGCTTTGTCGTTCTACTGGTAATACACCCGCAGGTTAGCAGAATTCCAGCTCCTCGGAATTTCTCGACCATCTAGGGCCTCCAACTGGTAGGAGCCAGGTCGGTTTACCCAGCGAACCCTATACGGGCCTTCCCAATTTGGCGCCAGCTTTCCATCTTCCGCGGGTTGAGATGCTTTGGCTCGCCTTAGCACCAGATCTCCGATTCTGAAAAGTTTCGGTCGGACCTTGGAGTTATAATATCGGGCCACCCTCCGCTGATACATCGCCATCCGAACCTGCGCCATTTCTCTTGCTTCTTCCAAGAGGTCCAGGTTTCCTCGGAGTTGCTCTGAATTGGCCTCGGGTCGGTGCGCGGCCACCCGGGGCGAGGGGAGTCCGAGCTCCACGGGAACAACCGCTTCCGTGCCATAGGTTAGGCTGAAAGGCGTCTCCCCGGTAGGGGTCCGATGCGTGGTCCGATACGCCCAAAGGACATTCTCGAGTTCTTCGACCCAAGCTTGCCCCGTCCGACCGATTCGCGCCTTAATTCCTTGGAGGATTGTCCGATTTGTGACCTCGGCCTCACCGTTGGTTTGGGGATGCGACACAGATGTGAACCGATGCTCGATCCCGAAGTCCTCGCAGAAGTCACGGAAATGCTTGTTGTCGAACTGTCGACCATTATCTGAGATGAGGACCCGAGGTACCCCAAATCGGACAATGATGTTTTTCTTCACGAACTTCCGGACTTGCGCCTCCGTGATAGTGGCCAGCGGCTCTGCCTCCACCCACTTGGTGAAGTAGTCGATTGCAACAATCAAAAATTTCCGCTGAGCTGAAGCGACGGGGAACGGTCCGAGGATATCCATTCCCCACTGTGCGAAGGGCCAGGGCGCGGTGATTGGTGCCAAGGGGACAGAAGGGACTCTCTGGACGTTGGTGTGGCGCTGGCAGGCGTCGCATTTCCGTACGTGATCCTTCGAGTCCTCCAACAAGGTAGGCCAATAATAGCCTTGCCTCATGATCTTGTGCGCTAAGGACCTAGCCCCCAAGTGCGATCCGCAGACGCCCTCATGGACTTCGCCGAGGACGTAGGCCGCCTCCGAGGGGCGGAGGCACCTTAAGAGGGGGGCGGTGAACGAGGTCCGGTACAGCCTCCCTTCATAGAGTACGTAGTGGGCGGACTTCTTGACAAGTCGCCGAGCTTGATCTTCGTCTTCAGGGAGGATCCCTTCGGCTAGGTAGGCGACGAGCGGGTCCATCCAAGACGGCTCCGGATCAATCGCCATCACCGCTCCAGCCTCGCCGATGCTCGGGGCATCCAGGGTCTCCAGGTAGATTACCCTCGACAAGTTGTGCGCCTCTGTGCCCACCAAGCGGGACAACCTGTCGGCCCTGGCATTTTCGCTTCTGGGGACCTGCTGGATGTCGACACTGCCGAGGTTGGGAATGAGTGCTTGCACCTTCCGGACGTAGTTCTGCATGGTCGGGCTCCGGGCCTCAAACTCCCCACGAACCTGCCCGACCACCAGCTGGGAGTCGGTGAAGACCTTCAAATGCCGAATGCCGAGCTCCCTGGTGAGTTTGAGTCCCGTGACTAGGGCCTCGTACTCCGCCTCGTTGTTGGTCACTGGAAATCCAAACCTCAAGGCATACTCGGCTATCACTCCATCAGGACTGGTAAGGACCAGCCCGGCCCCTCCACCCTCGGGGTTGGACGACCCATCGATGTGAAGCGTCCAAATCGGGAGGTCGAGGCTGGGTGTGTCCGGCGGTTTAGGTTCCGCCTCCTGCACCGTGCACTCAGCGAGGAAGTCCGCGAGCACCTGAGCCTTGATGGCGGGTCGAGGCTGGTAGCGGATGTCGAACTCACCGAGTTCTACTGCCCACTTCACCAGTCGTCCCGCATTCTCGGGGTTGCTGAGGATCTGCCGTAGCGGTTGATCGGTTAAGAGGGTGACCGAATGAGCCTGGAAGTAGGGGCGAAGCCTCCTGGTCGCGGTCAGCAGCGCGAAGGCGATCTTTTCAGCCTTCGTGTACCGCGTCTCGGCATCCCGTAGGACCCGGCTGATGTAGTACACAGGCTTCTGGAGCTTTGCCTCTTTCCGAACCAGCACCACACTGACCGCAGTTGGGGAGACCGCCAGATAGAGGTAGAGCATCTCTCCTTCTTGCGGCTTGGACAGTAGGGGAGGAGACGCCAGGTATTCCTTGAGCTGGTCGAATGCTGCTTGACATTCGGCCGTCCAGAGGAAGTCTTTCGGGCGTTTTAACACCTTGAAGAATGGTTGGCAGCGTTCGGCCGATTTTGCCACAAATCGTCCGAGCGCGGCGACCCTTCCAGCGAGCTCCTGAACCTCCTTTACTTTGGTCGGAGGGGACATACCTTGGATGGCCTTGATTTTGTCTGGGTTGGCTTCGATACCCCGCTGGTTGACAATGAAACCGAGGAACCTCCCGGCCGAAGCGCCGAAGGCGCACTTTGCTGGGTTCAGCTTCACGCGAAACTTTCGCAAGGTGGTGAAAGTCTCCTCCAAATCCGCGATATGCTGGTCTGCATGGCGGCTCTTCACCAGCATATCGTCCACGTACACCTCCATGTTCCGGCCGATTTGCTCTTTGAAGGTTTTGTTGACGAGGCGCTGGTAAGTGGCGCCAGCATTCTTCAGACCGAAGGGCATTACCTTGTAGCAGTACAGCCCCCGGTCTGTTATAAAGGCAGTTTTCTCCTCGTCCTGTGGGGCCATCATTATCTGGTTGTAACCGGAGAAGGCGTCCATGAAAGACAGCAGCTGATATCCGGAAGTCGCGTCGACCAGTTGGTCTATTCGCGGAAGCGGAAAGCTATCCTTAGGGCACGCCTTGTTCAAGTCGGTATAGTCGATGCACATCCTCCACTTTCCGCTCGCCTTCCGGACAAGTACAACATTTGCCAGCCACTCGGGGTAGCTTACCTCCCTTATGAATCCTGCCTCCAAGAGCTTGTCTACCTCCTGGTCGACCACCCGGATCTGATCCGGGGCACAGTGTCTCTTCTTCTGCTTTATTGGTCGGTGGGTCGGGTCTTTCTGGGGGGTCTTTCTGGCACGATGGAGTTGCCACTGGCATGGCCGTTACAGGGCGTCGTGGGGCAGCGCTGGGTACGGCCATGACAGGGCGTAGTGGGGCTCCGCTTTGTACGGCTGTTGCAGGGGATCGTGGAGCAGCGCCGGATGCGACCGTTGCAGGGAGTAGTGGAGCAGGGGGCCGCGGTGTGCCTCAGGAGAACAGCCTGTCGTTGTCGGGAGATTGCCGACTCGGGGTCGGATGACTGGATCAGGGGGCAGCCGACTCGGGGTCGGGCTGCGGAGCCGAAGATATCCGACTCGGGGTCGGATTGCTGGATCAAGGGGCAGCCGACTCGGGGTCGGGCTGCGGAGCCGAAGATATCCGACTCGGGGTCGGATTGCTGGATCAAGGGGCAGCCGACTCGGGGTCGGGCTGCGGAGCCGAAGATATCCGACTCGGGGTCGGATTGCTGGATCAAGGGACTGCCGTAGTCTTCCTGGGCGCGCGTGCCGGTCACGTGGGGCATGGTGGCTAAATTCCCCCGTAACAAGAAGAATGGAATTTCATAAGATAGATGGATCGTGGGTCAAGGTACCAAAGAGAAAAATCCAAATCCTAGAGCCTGAGATCCCACATCATGAGTCTGACCATCACTCTCCTCCACCTAGCTACATGGATATCCCTGATATTCCCTCCAGCTCAGCTGGACCTTCCACATCCATGCCACCACCTCCTCCAGTTAGTGGGTCCTCCTTTTTGTCAGAGGATCAGATGCGCACCTTAGCATCTGCCATTTGCCAGCAGATGAGGGAGGAGATGAGATCCATGATCTCCACAGAGTTGGCCCCCATCAGAGCTTCACATGAAGGGCTTCTACAAGAGATGAAGGATATTAGAAGTCAAATTGAAGCTACAACACAAGAAATAATTGGTGTGGGTGCCACCCAAACCATCAGATCATTAGAGCTCAAGGACAGCTTGAAGAGCATTTCCAAGAGTCTTAAAGAGCTAACAAAACCAGATGGCAATGTGAGCACCTTAGTTGCCTAACTCAGAGGAAGAATTGAAATGGCAACTATAGAGTTTGAGGCACTTGTGGCAGGTTTCCACAAGTCACAGGGAGATCAATTTAAGACCCTCATGGATTCCATCAACACATTCATAGATGCAGCTTGTAAGGTTTATGAACAAAATACAGCTAGTAGGGCCCATGAGCAACGTCGCCGATGATGGATATCTTGTAGGATCTTCTTTTTGTAAATCCTAGGCTATTTTTGAAACACTTTTGTATTAGAAATCAATACTTGTAATGATTTCTTCTTTTTGACTATGTACTGACTTCAAAGGTTCACAATGATACATGAATACAATCCCTTTTGAAAACTGTGTACATTGCCAACTCTATGTATGTGTTTCTATGAATGTGAATGTGCCTCTTGATGTGTCATAAGAATCTCATAACATACATTAAGTATTCAGATTTGGCACAACGTATCAAAGCATATGAAACAGGGGGAGCACAACCTGAATATCAAAGGGGGAGTAAAATGAACACTGAATATATTGAATATAGAGATAATTTGTTCCCTTCATTGTTGTTGACAAAAAGGGGGAGTAGATATTGAATGTAGAGATAGTGAAAGGGGGGAGCAGTTATATATATGGATATTGAATATGGAATGCAAAATTTATAATCATACTCTAAAGTTGATTTAGAAAAGATAAAATTGAAGAATATTGACCTTAAGATAATTGCCCTTCTGGAAAAGAAAGGGGGAGTCAAAAAGAATCTAGCTTTCAATTATCCTCAGCATCAATACTTCATTTTAACTTGATTCAAATTCAGTTGATATGCTAAAATCATTTAAGAACTATAAAGATCAATCTTATGCACAAGGAAAGAACTGAAAATTGAATACTTTGAGTGATGCACATTGTATCTAGTTCTAATCAAAACATTATACTTGTACATCTGATCAAATACTGTGTATATGTTTAAATCTCAAATTTTGCATATACTCAGTGTTTTGTCATCATCAAAAAGGGAGAGATTGTTGACCCCCTAATAGATTTTGATGAATACAAAACACTAGAGTAAAATTCCATTATATCTTAACAATTTAATTGAGGAATTCATGTGTCTTATTAAGAATATTGTTAAGAAATGTCTAGGCAAGTTCCCATAATTTTTATGAATTTATTGAAGAATATTTTGAGTTAAAGAAAACAGATCAGGGACAGCCGAGACGTCTCCGGATAGTTTCAGAGACGTCTCTGGCACAAACAGGAAGAACCGGCACACTTGGAGACGTCCCCGACACCTGCCGAGTCGTCCCCGCGTTAGCGGAGTCGACTCTCTCAGTAGCGGAGTCGACTCTCTCAGTGGCGGCAGAAAGGCAGTTTTCAAGAGATATGCGCGAGACGTCCCCACAGTAAGCCGAGTCGTCCCCGCAAGTAAAAAGGAGACTTCCCGAGTCGTCCCCAAGATAGCGGAGACGGCTCTCTCAGGGTTTTCCAGAGAATGGTTTTTTGGGTGATAAGGAAGCGGAGTCGACCCTGAGACAGCGGAGTCGTCCCCATGCATAAAGTGCAGACAACCCGAGACGTCCCCTGAAGGAGCGGAGTCGACTCTCTCAGGAAATACCAGAGGACATGTTCTTCGGAGATAAAGAAGCGGAGTCGTCCCCAGATCAGCGGAGTCGTCCCCATTCAAAAAGTGCAAACAAGCTGAGACGTCCCCTGAAAGTGCCGAGTCAACCCCAGACAACGGAAAAAGTAAAATCTTGTAGCCGAGACGTCTCCCGTTGAAGCGGAGACGTCCCCGGAGTGACTGGGACGTGACTGACAGCTTTTCAGGTTTGGTTTGAATTTCAAATCCTTCTTTCTTTGTCTCTAACGGCTATATTTGCTTTTTGGGCTATAAAAGGGACCTCTTAAGTGCTTCTCAACAACTCTTCACCAACCCAAAGCTAGATCATTCAAGAGAGAAGTAAGAAAGAAAAGTTCAAGGGAGTGAGTGCATTCAAGTGAAGAAATCAAGTGTTTTCAAGCTTCCCAAGTGATTTCAAGCTCAATCACTCTCGTGCGCTTGGGATTCAAAGCTCACACTCAATCCTACGCGCTCCACATCGGAAGAATCAATATCTCCCACGCTTCCAATGGCAAAAGGATTCTTCCGGGTTCTATTGTTCATAATTGCAATATTTGCTTTTTAGAGCTTTTCCTTTCTTTTGTAAACTCTTTTGTTGTGGTGCTTGTTCCAGTCAAGGGACTTGGAACAAGGGAAAGGCGTCCCAAGCCTAAGTGAAATTGGGGGTTTTAGGGTTTGTTGTGAGCCCGGTGTAAAACAACGAGTTGGGTAGTAAACACGCAAAACTACCGTACTGTAATCGTGGATTATAGTGGAAATTTCCAAAGGTAATTTGGGGAGTGGATGTAGGAGCAGTGGAAGCTCCGAACCACTATAAAACCTTGTGTTTGCGATTGACCTTTCTCATTCCTCCTTCTTTACTTTAGTGCATATATTCGTGTGTTTTATTTTTAATTAGTCAAAAGTTTTTAAAACACCCAATTCACCCCCCTCTTGGGTGACCATCTCTGGGCAACAAAGGTCTACTACATACACATTCCCACGTCTTATTCCTTTAAAAACTAAACTATTGTCATTTGAGTTGGTTATGATGCATAAGGATGGTTTGAACAAAACATCAAAACCTCTATCACACAATTGACTAATGCTAAGTAGATTATGCTTAAGACCATCAACATATCGAACATTATCAATAAAGGTTGAAGGGGTGATTTGTACTTTACCTATACCAATGATGTGACCTTGGTTATTGTCTCCAAAAGTCACAGCACCTCCCTTCTTAGCCTCAAGGGTGAAGAATTGGTCTTTGTCACCCGTCATGTGTCTTGAGCAGCCACTATCCCAAGTACCAATAATTTTTGTCGATCTTGGCTGCAAGACACTCCTACACAAGCAAATCATACAATTTTAGGTACCCAAGTTTTCTTGGATCCTTCATGGTTAGTAATGTTGGTTCCTTTTGGAACCCAAACCCTTTTAATTTTTCTTTTAGTTTTTTCTTTTCTATAATCACACACATTTGCTTTATGTCCTAATGTTCCACAGCAAAAACATGTTATTTTCTTAGATTTACTTTTTTCTGCTTTAACAAAGAAATTACTAAGGAGTTTTTGCTTATTTTTAGGTTTATACCCTAAACCAGCTCTATTGAACACAGCTCGTTGATTATTAAGTATCATTTCTAATTTTTCTGAGCTATATGTAAATTTTTCTATAAAAGGCTTGTAGTTTTCAAGTTCTAGTGTCAATTTTTATTTTTCTGTTTTTAGTCCATTTAGGTCCTTTGTGAGACTCTCTTTTAAGATTTGTTTATTGTTTTTAAGTTCTAATATTTTTTTGGTCAGCCTTTCGTTATCTTTAATTAAGGTATTAGTCTTTTGAATTAAGATTTGGTTGCTTGTCTTAAGTTCTGAATTTTCTTTAATAATAACATCTTTATCCTTAACTAATGTATCATACTTACGGAGGTGAGTTTGGTTAGTTAGTTTCAATTCTTTGTTTTTAAGGTTTATTGTCTTATACTCGTCTATTAATTCATTGAAGGCATCACATAATTCATCGAAAGTAAAGTCTAAATGTGTTCCGGATGTTACCTCATTGTCGTTAGCCATAAAACATAGGTTGGCCTTGTCTTTTTGTTCCTCAACCGATGATGATGATGATATGTCGGAGTCCGATAGGGTGGAGACGAGGACTTTCTTTTTCTTGTACTTGCTCCCCTTCTTCAGCAAAGGACACTCAGCTCTGAAGTGCCCCGGCTTCTTACACTCATAACATCTGATCCTCTCATTTTCCATTTCCTTACCTTTATCCTTGTGATAGGAACTTGAGGGGACTCTTCTTTGATGTGAGGACTTCTTCCGATTGATGAATCTACGAAATTTTCTTACAAGGAGAGCCTCATCATCATCTCCCTCATTGTTTTCCTCTTCACTGCTACTGCTGCAAGACAAATCTTTGTTAGTAGAAACAGATTTAAGTGCTATTACCTTTTTCTTGTGAGAGGACTCTTCTTCATTGTGTTGTTTCATCATTAGCTCATGCGTCATGAGGGATCCAAGTAGCTCCTCTAGTGGCAACTTGCTTAAATCCTTAGCTTCTTGGATTGCCGTCACCTTGGCTTCCCATGACCTTGGTAGACAATGAAGAATCTTCCTGACAAGCTCACTGTTAGTATAATTTTTGCCAAGACTTTTTAGGCCATTGACAATGTCAGTAAATCTAGTGAACATGCAAGTGATTGTTTCATTAGAATCCATCTTAAATAATTCATACTTATGAACTAATATATTTATTTTGGATTCTTTTACTTGATTTGTGCCCTCGTGGGTCACTTCAAGTCTATCCCAAATCTCTTTTGCAGAAATGCAAGTAAAGACTCCATTGAATTCATTTCTATCTAATGCACAATAAAGCACATTCATTGCTTTGGCATTTAGTTGTGCCTTCCTTATGTCATTGTCATCCCAATTCTTTTCAAGCTTGGGTACAGTGACACCCTCTACAAAAATGGATGGGATGTATGGTCCATTTAGAATGGTGGTCCACATCTCATAGTCTTGGGCTTGGATAAATTTTCTCATCCTAGCCTTCCAATATGAGTAGTCGGATCCATTAAAGAATAGAGGTCTATGTGTGGACTGGCCCTCAATGTGAGAAGATCCAAATGGGGTTGTCATTTTGATCCAAATGGGCTCTGATACCACTTGTTGCCCAGATAGACAACCCAAGAGAGGGGGGTGAATTGGATTTTAAAATAATTATTGCAATTAAATGATTTGTGAATAACTAATTAATACTTTTTGCAAGTTGATTAATTAGATGCTATGTGCAGTGAATGAAATGAAAGTAAGAGACAACAAAGCAATCACAAACACAATGATTTTATAGTGGTTCGGAGCTAACCCTTGCTCCTACGTCCACTCCCCAAGCCTCACTTGGGAATTCACTATAACCCCTCGGATTACAGCCGGTTGTTTTACAAGCTCACAACCTAACTTGTTGTTTTACGAGATCACAACGAACTCGGTCGGTTTTTCCAGGCTCATCGACTAGAACCACCCGATTATTTTTTCGGGATCACAATCAAACCCTTACACGTTGGTTTCAACCTAGGCTCACCAACAAACCTTTACATCCTTGATTCAATCCCCTGATTGAATCAAGTAAGGACCAAATGGATTGAAAAAACAAACAGAAAAATACAACTTCTAAACAAGCAGATATTCAGCGATATAAATAAGAGAGAAGTTAAAAGCCCTCAAACAAATTTATGAAGATGTAGAGGAGGGCTTCTCGAACTCTGGGTCTCCTCTTGTATGTCTTTAAGACTTGAAGGCTGAAGGAGACTCCTTTAATGCTGGGAAGAGTTGGTTGAATGGAGTTAATGGCCCTCTTCCTTCTTTTCCTTTGAAATCCTTTGGTAGATGAAGATTTCTTGTTTTCTTTAAATGGAATGTCGCTTCTCTACCTTGCTACAGTTTTCTGTGGCTATTTAAGCCATTCCCCACGGAAACTAGCTGTTAGACACAATCTTCTAGCCATTCTGCATATTCTGCACATCCTGACAATGTTTCCGTTGGGATCGGAGTCAACTCGCGCGATCTGGAGTCGACTCGGCTGCAGCAGGAGTTGACTCATGCTTTTCTGGAGTCGGCTCGGCAACTGTTCTGGATTTGAATTAAAGTGCTTTTCTCGACTGGGAGTCGACTCGACTTAACCTGGAGTCGACTCCCCAAAGTCTGGAGCTGACCTGGCCCTTTTGGAGTCGACTCATTCCGAGGAATCCATAGATGTATTCTTCAACTTTGCTCACTCGAGTCGACTCGAAAATTCTGGGAGTCGACTCAGCGCTCAGAGTCCGAACTCCCGATCTTCTGTCTTTTGACTCGTGCCGTCCTGGAGTCGACTCGAACTGTTGCGGAGTCGACTCGGCTCTCAGTATCCGAAAAGCAGTCTTCTGTCTTTTTGGGGTAGCGTTGCGTTGGAGTCGACTCGAACTGTCTTGGAGTCGACTCGCCTCTCAGAGACGAAAATACTGTCTTCTGTCTTTTTGGGGTCGCGCTGTCTTAGAGTCGACTCAGACTTTGCGGGAGTCGACTCGGCTCTCAGTGTCCGAAAGTTGCTCTCTGACTTTTGCCTTGTATCACACTGGGAGTCGACTCTTGCTTCCTTTGGAGTCGACCTGCCAACCATCGGAGTCGACTCGAGTTCCTCAGGAAATAACTTCTCTGTCTTTCTGTCTGTAACTCCCTGGAGTCGACTCGTACTACCCTGGAGTCGACTCGGCAGTATCGGAGTCGACTCGCGCTCTTCAGGAGTCGACTCGTTGACAGGTTTTGAGTTGGATCTTTCTGTTCGTCTGTCTGTTCTCAGTCGGAGTCGACTCGTAATGTACAGGAGTCGACCCGAGCCTGTGCCAGTGCTTCTGATACGCTTGGAGTCGACTCGTAATCTCCCGGAGTCGACTCGAGTCTCAGACTTTGGTTCAAATTGACTTCTTAACTTATCCAAAATGTCTTGAACCAAATTTAGAGACACTTAACCATAAATTTACAAGAATTTCACTGAAACACTAGATTGAATTCATTAGTAAACATAAGATATACTCAAATGCTTTGAGCTCATCAAAATCAAATAGGGTTATAATCAATCACTCCACAGTTGGGGCACATCTTCTTGGAGAGATGAATTCCATGTCTTAGGGGTAAAAGACCCCTTTTAGAGTTTTCCATGCTGAATCTTTTCAGCACTTCCTTTATATACATTTTCTGTGATAGGCCAAGCATACTTTTAGATCTATCTCTATAGACCTTAATCCCCAAAATATAGGATGCTTCTCCAAGGTCTTTCATGGAGAATTCTTTTGACAACCAGACCTTGACCGAGGTTAGCATGGGAATATCATTCCCTATCAGGAGGATGTCGTCCACGTACAGTACGAGAAACACGACAGCACTCCCACTAACCTTTTTGTAAACACACGGTTCCTCTTCGTTTTTGATGAAATCAAACGTTTTGATTGCATCATCGAAACGAGTATTCCAACTCCGAGATGCTTGTTTTAGTCCATAGATGGACCTTTGCAGCTTGCAGACCTTGTGATCTCCATCACTAGAAGTAAAACCCAAAGGCTGTTCCATATAGATATCTTCATCAAGATATCCATTCAGGAAAGCAGTTTTCACATCCATCTGCCAGATTTCATAATCATGAAATGCTGCAATGGCAAGCAATGTTCGGATGGATTTCAGCATGGCTACAGGTGAAAAGGTCTCCTGATAGTCAATACCTTCGCGTTGACTATACCCTTTCGCTACCAGCCTTGCCTTAAAGGTCTCTACCTTTCCATCCGAACATATTTTTCTTTTGTAGATCCATTTACATCCAATAGGTACAATACTTTCTGGTGGATCTACTAGGGTCCAGACTTGGTTGGAATGCATGGAGTCTAACTCTGACTTCATAGCTTCCAACCATTTCTCGGAATCGATATCAGATATCGCCTCGTCGTAGGTTTTGGGATCCTGTGTGTGATCCCTATCTCCCACTTGGAACATTTCCTCGGTATCCTCTTCTAGTATACCTAAGTATCTATCGGGAGGATGGAAGACCCTACTAGATCTGCGAGGTGGTTGAGGGACATCGTGTACTGGCTCTGTATGAATGGGTTCGATAGGATCCATGACTCGTTGCTTTTCAGAGACTTTCTCTTCAAGCTCAATTTTCCTCCCACTGTCTCTATCAAGGATAAACTGGTTTTCCAAGAAGATGGCATGACGGCTCACAAACACATTGTGATCCTCTGAGACGTAAAAATTGTATCCTAATGACTCTTTAGGATATCCTATAAAACGAGCACTTATGGTCCTAGCCTCTAGCTTGTCCGCCTGTAATTTTTTGACGTGGGCCGAACATCCCCAAATCTTGAGATGACCAAGACTTGGTTTCTTACCATGCCATATCTCATACGGTGTGGTAGAACGGATTTAGAGGGAACTCTATTCAGTAGATATACTGCGGTAAGTAAGGCATCTCCCCAAAGAAACATAGGTAAATCAGTGAAGCTCATCATGGACCGGACCATATCCAATAGAGTCCGATTTCTCCTCTCTGACACCCCGTTGAGTTGAGGTGTACCCGAAGGAGTCCATTGTGAGACTATGCCATTGTCCTTGAGATAGTCCCGGAATTCTCCACTAAGGTATTCTTCTCCTCGATTTGATCGAAGGGCCTTCAGGGGTTTTTCAGTTTGTTTTTCTACTTCATTTCTGAACTCTTTGAACTTTTCAAAAGATTCAGACTTATGTCTCATAAGATACACATACCCATACCGTGAATAATCATCGGTAAAGGTAATGAAGTACGAATAACGTCTCCTGGCTAGCACATCGAATGGGCCACATACATCTGTATGTACTGTTGGCAGCGACCCGAACCGGAACCCACTCACACCGGTACAACCACCAACGTCGGACAAGCAAAGAGAGAAGCAAACGGATAAGCACTCTCTCGCTCCCTCGACACCGGACTCAAGGATCACCGCTTCGCTTCCGCTACGAAGGGCAAAAGATTACCCCGTGGTATCAATAGGGTAAAACACTTGAGCACCGCAGCGGATTATCAAACCAAAAGATGAAGAAATAGAAAGAAAATAGCAAAGCAAACACAAAGATGTAACGAGGTTCGGCTACAAGTAGCCTACGTCCTCCACCGCTCCAAATCTCAATTAGGATGAACAGATTACAGAGATAGCACACACCCGAACGATCACACGCGATCGCTCTACAAGAGATTCACACAGAATTCCCTTTGCACAAGAAGTAGGATCCCAATCCTCTTCTTCTCTAGAACCCTAGCCACACAAAACAAGAGTCTCTCTCAAAAATTATCCTTGGATATCTCACCTCCTAGGGCTCTCATGAGTCCTATATATAGTCTCAAGACCTTCAGATGATCATAGCCGTCGAAACGCCACCAAAAATACCAAAAGAAAATCGTCCGTACGATTTTTCGCGAGCCCGAGTCGACTCGGCTGTGGTTCGAGTCGACTCTGGCACGTCTGGACAAAACTGGCACGATCTAGAGTCGACTCGACTGTAGCTCGAGTCGACTCGACGATGCTTCGAGTCGACTCGACTGTATCTCGAGTCGACTCTGACAGTCGAGACAGAAACATGGTTTTCTCGGTCTTCTGGCCTTTCTCCTTCCGGGTCGACTCGACTGTTCCCGAGTCGACTCGACTGTTCCCGAGTCGACTCGACTGTAGCTCGAGTCAACTCCGCCAGTCCGCCAGACAGAATTATGCAGAATTGATTCTCATTCAATTCTCTTCATCACCAATGGTCTCCACATACCCCAACAATCTCCCACTTGGAGACCTTGGGTATATCCTCTTGTTACTTGGCTCTCCTCTGTGCTCCCACTGAAACTGAATCATCCTAGTGAGATAGGTACGATGCCTCCTCAACGTCTTCAAGCATGAAGACAAGCAGAAGCTGAACAACTCCTCAGCTTCTCCACCGTGACGACCTTCGTCAACATATCTGCAGGATTCTGACTTGTATGAATCTTCTCCAACTTGACGAGTCCCTGCTCGAGCAATGACCTCACAAAGTGGTACCGTATGTCAATATGCTTCGTCCTTGAATGGAAAGCTGAATTCTTTGCCAGATGAATTGCACTTTGACTATCTGAATATAACATGCAATCCTTCTGTTCCTTCCCAAGCTCCTTCATCAAGCCCTGAAGCCATATTAGTTCCTTGCACGCCTCTGTGGCTGCCACATACTCCGCCTCCGTAGTTGACAATGCAACAACTGGTTGCAACCTGGAAATCCAACTGACGGCTCCACTGCCCAGGGTGAACAAGTACCCTGTCGTGCTCCTCCTGCCGTCCAAGTCCCCTGCCATGTCTGAGTCCACAAAGCCCTGTAACCGGATCTCAGAACCTCCATAGCACATTGATATGTGCTCCGTGCCTCTCAGATACCTCAGTATCCATTTGACCGCACGCCAATGCTCCAAGCCTGGGCAGCTCATAAAGCGACTCACAACTCCCACTGCTTGAGCAATGTCAGGTCTCGTACAGACCATAGCGTACATCAAGCTCCCCACCACCGATGCATACGGGATTTTTGACATATTGAGCTCCTCCACCCGCGTCTTCGGACTTTGTTCTTTTGAAAGCTTTAAGTGGGCACCTAGTGGTGTGCCAACAGGTTTGGCACCCTCCATGCAGAATCTCTTGAGTACTCGGCTGATGTACTCCGCCTGAGATAGTCTAAGGATATGTTTAGACCTATCTCTGCTGATCCGCATCCCAAGGATCTGTTTCGCTGCTCCTAGATCCTTCATTGCAAATTTTCTTGACAGCTTCAGCTTCAATTTTGCAATCTCATGCATGCTAGCTCCTGCAACTAACATGTCATCAACATATAATAGCAAGATAATATAAGATGTACCGAAGTCCCGGAAGTAGCAACAGTGATCCTCCTGACATCTCCTGTATCCTATCTCAAGCATGTAACTATCGAACTTGAGATACCATTGCCTGGGCGCCTGTTTCAAACCATAGAGGCTTTTCTTCAATTTGCAAACCAAGTCACCCGTGCCAGCTGCAATGTATCCCTCCGGCTGCTGCATATATATCTCCTCATCGAGATCTCCGTGAAGAAAAGCTGTCTTTACATCAAGCTTCTCTAAGTGAAGATTCTCTACTGCCACCATGCTCAGCACTGCCCGAATAGAACTCATCTTGACTACAGGAGAAAAGATCTCCGTGAAGTCGATACCTGCTCTCTGCTGAAATCCTTTTACAACCAGCCTGGCCTTGTACCGTTTCTTTCCATTTTGCTCTTCCTTCAGCCTGTAAACCCATTTGTTTGACAGTGCTTTCTTCCCCTTGGGCAGATCCACCAAATCCCACGTTTGATTCTGCTCCAATGACTCCATCTCATCATCCATGGCCAACTCCCACTCCTTCGTGGTATCAACCTCCAATGCCTCCGTGAAGCATTCAGGTTCGCCATTATCTGTGAGCAGCAAATAACTAAGAGTCCCATCATACCTTTGAGGAGGCTTCCCATGAGTACTACGAGTGGACCTTCTTAGTTGTGGAGAGGGTGCCAATACTTCAGGTTCTTGCTCTGACTGAGTCTTCTGACCAGAATTTGTAGACTCCTCTTCAGGATCCACAAAACACGGCTCAACAGGTTTTGTTTCTGATTCAGTGCTCTGCTGCATTTTCTCATTAAATACCACATCATTACTACGAATGATCTTCCTGTGTTCGGGATCCCAAAAACGATACCCAAACTGTTGACCTCCGTATCCAACAAAAATGCACTTCTTTGATTTGGCGTCTAATTTGCTTCTTTGATTGGAATCAACATGGACATAACTGGTACAACCGAATACTCGTAAGTGCGCCAAATCAATCTTCTTCGCTGTCCATGCTTCCTCAGGAATTCCAAATTCAAGTTTCTTTGATGGCCCTCTGTTGATCAAGTAGGCAGCAGTGTTAACTGCTTCTGCCCAAAACTGCTGTGGCAATCCAGCATGTATCCTCATACTCCTGCCCAAAACTGCTGTGGCAATCCAGCATGTATCCTCATACTCCTGGCACGCTCATTAATTGTTCTGTTCATCCTTTCAGCAACTCCATTTTGTTGTGGTGTCCCTGGAACTGTCCTCTGCCTGACGATCCCAGCTTCTGCACAGTAGTCCTCAAACTCTCTGCTACAATACTCACCACCGTTGTCTGATCTCAGGCATTTTAACCTCCTTCCTGTCTCGAGTTCTACCATTGCCTGCCATCTCCTGAAGACCCCAAATACCTCTGACTTGTGCTTCAAGAAGAACACCCAAAGCTTCCTGGTAGCATCATCAATAAAAGTAACATAGTACTGAGATCCACCAATGGAAGAAACCGGTGCAGGCCCCCACACATCCGTGTGCACGAGATCTAGCTTTTCTTGCTTCCGAGGTTTACCTTCTTTGTTGAATGAAACACGCTTCTGCTTTTCGAGAATACAATCCTCACAGAAGTCCATCTCAACACTCCTGAGACCCTGCAGCTTTCCCAACTGGTGCATCACCTCCAGTCCCTGATAACTCATGTGCCCAAGTCTGCAATGCCATAACTTGGCGTCCACATCTGCTGCAGCAACTCCAATAGAGTTTTCTGTGCCGTTGGCGATATAAAGTGTCCAAACCTTCTTGCCACTAGCCACCATCAATGAACCCCTGGATATCTTCCACTGATCAGCTGTGAAAATAGTCTTGTACCCCTGGCTCGCCAACTGTCCAACAGAAATCAGATTCCTCTGCAGTTGAGGCACGTGCCGTACGTCCTCAAGCTCAAGTGAAGATCCAGAAATCAACTTCACTTCCGCGCTTCCCCTTCCTTGTATGGTGCAAGGCTCTCCATCCCCTAAGTAGACTTTGCCGAAGTCTCCCTTCTCATATCCTCCAAGAAGCTTCCGTTGGGATGTAGCATGGAAAGACGCGCCTGAGTCTATCACCCAAGACTCGTCACCGGTAGATAAAGATAGAACGAGGGCATCCATGTCACCGTTTTCAGCAAGATTTGCCAGATCCTTGCTGACTCCTTCGGTGTGGTCGCCTTGCTTCCCTTTAGGAGATTTGCAGTCCCTCCTAAAGTGCCCCATCTTTCCGCAGTTCCAGCACTTCGCTCCCTTGTTCTGAGGTGCTCGAGACCTGCTGGATCTCGACTTCGAGTCGCTTCGAAATCGACCGTCCTTCTTTTGTCTTCCCCGGTTAGAGATGTTTAGTGCACTTCCAGACGACTTCGTAGCTCCAGAAGATTTCCTTCTTGCTTCTTCACTCAGAAGCACTCCCACAACGTCATCAAAGATCAACTTCCCCATCGCCGAAGAGTTGCTCACCGCCATCACCAGGCCCTCCCAGCTATCAGGCAGTCCGGAGAGGATTAGCAATGCCCGAATCTCATCATCAAAACTAATCTCTACTGACTCCAACTGGGCCGTGAGTCCGTTGAACTCGTTGAAGTATTCTGCTACGCTGCCGCCATTTTCATACGAAGATTAAACAACCTCTTCATGAGAAATACCTTGTTTGATGCTGAGGGTTTCTCGTACATCCGCGACAATGTTGCCATCAACTCCATCGTCGTCTTCTCGTTTTTGATGTTGAATGCCACTTGGGATGCAAGTGACAATCTAATGGTGCCGAGCGTCTTCCGATCGAGGACCTCCCAGTCTTCATCGGACATCTTCTCTGGTTTCTTCGCTCTACCTCCAAGAGGTAAATAGAGATCCTTCTGGTAAAGATAATCCTCTATTTGCATCTTCCAAAATCCGAAGTTCGTGCCATTGAACTTCTCAATTCGCAACTTCCCTTCATCCGCCATTGCAGAATACCAATAGCTCTGATACCACTTGTTGGCAGCGACCCGCACCGGAACCCACTCACACCGGTACAACCACCAACGTCGGACAAGCAAAGAGAGAAGCAAACGGATAAGCACTCTCTCGCTCCCTCGACACCGGACTCAAGGATCACCGCTTCGCTTCCGCTACGAAGGGCAAAAGATTACCCCGTGGTATCAATAGGGTAAAACACTTGAGCACCGCAGCGGATTATCAAACCAAAAGAAGAAGAAATAGGAAGAAAATAGCAAAGCAAACACAAAGATGTAACGAGGTTCGGCTACAAGTAGCCTACGTCCTCCACCGCTCCAAATCTCAATTAAGATGAACAGATTACAGAGATAGCACACACCCGAACGATCACACGCGATCGCTCTACAAGAGATTCACACAGAATTCCCTTTGCACAAGAAGTAGGATCCCAATCCTCTTCTTCTCTAGAACCCTAGCCGCACAAAACAAGAGTCTCTCTCAAAAATTATCCTTGGATATCTCACCTCCTAGGGCTCTCATGAGTCCTATATATAGTCTCAAGACCTTCAGATGATCATAGCCATCGAAACGCCACCAAAAATATCGTCCGTACGATTTTTCGCGAGCCCGAGTCGACTCGGCTGTGGTTCGAGTCGACTCTGGCACGTCTGGACAAAACTGGCACGATCTAGAGTCGACTCGATTGTAGCTCGAGTCGACTCGACGATGCTTCGAGTCGACTCGACTGTATCTTGAGTCGACTCTGACAGTCGAGACAGAAACATGGTTTTCTCGGTCTTCTGGCCTTTCTCCTCCTGGGTCGACTCGACTGTTCCCGAGTCGACTCGACTGTTCCCGAGTCGACTCGACTGTAGCTCGAGTCGACTCCGACAGTCCGCCAGACAGAATTATGCAGAATTGATTCTCCTTCAATTCTCTTCATCACCAATGGTCTCCACATACCCCAACATGTACTAGGATAAGTATTTCAGTGGTCCCCTCCTCATGTCCTACAAAGGGCAATCTAGCCATTTTTTCTTGAAGACAGGACTCACAAACTGGATATGACTCGAAAGTCAATGAGCCGAGAAGCCCATCTTTATCCATTTTGTTTATTCTGTCCTCTCCAATATGGCCAAGCCTGAGGTGCCACAAATATTTTTGGTTTATCTCATCCCTGGATCTCTTGGATCCTTTGGCACTCACTTCTTGCTCAGACACATTTACAGATACATCCATATGCAAATGATAGAGACTGTCAATCATAAAACCACGTGCGACTATTTTATTTCTGAAATAAATAGAACAGCAGTCTTTGTCAAATGTAAAAACATGACCTTCCTGTGCTAGATATGAAATAGAAATCAAATTTCTACTAGCAGCAGGTACATAATAGCAGTCTCTAAGTAATAAACTAAAACCAGACGGTAGTCGCAGATGGTAGGTGCCCACGGCCACAGCAGCAACTTTTGCCCCGTTGCCGACCCGAAGGGTTACCGCACCTTCCGCCAGCCTTCTACTTTCCTTTAGACCCTGCATGGTAGTGCACAAATGAGTACTAGAACCAGAATCTATAACCCAACTAGAAGTAGAAGAAACCGTTAGATTAGTTTCAATTATGAGCAAGTCTATACCTTCTGAAGGTGTGTCACCTTTCTTGTTCTTCAGGCTCTCGAGGTATGAAGGACAGTTTTTCTTCCAATGGCTGTCGACATTGCAGTGGAAATATTTTTCTTTGTCATTAGCCTTTTTCTTTTGAACTTCCTTCTTTGGCTTCTTGTCTTTCTTCTGCTTCTTAGCAGGCTTCTTTTTGTTCCAAGTAGACTTTCTCTTGGAACCAGAAGTCAACTCAGCAGCAAGGACATTGCCCCTTGAACCTTTCAAGGCTCCCTCAGCAGTTACCAACATATTTATCAGTTCAGTCTTAGTGCATTCAATCTTATTCATGTGATAGTTTACTATAAACTGTCCAAATGAATCAGGTAGGGATTGAAGGATCAGATCTACTTGCAATTCCTTGTGCATGTTCATATCGAGCTTCTCAAGCTCCTCTAGGTCCTTGATCATAGTCAGACCGTGATCATGGACAGACTGCCCCTCGCGCATCTTTGCTTTGAAGAGCCTCTTAGACACTTCAAAACGAGCTGTGCGACTCTGCTCACCATACAACTCTTGCAGGTGTGCTAGTATGTCCCTAGCAGTCTTCATATTCTCATGCTGGCATTGGAGTTTATTGGACATGGATGCCATGATATAGCACTTGACCCTAATGTCATCGTCTGTCCACTTTTCATGTGTCGCACGCTGATCAGTGGTCGAACGTGCTGGTAATGCGGGGATGTCATTATCGAGCACATAGCCTATTTTCTCGCAACTTAGAATAATTTTGAGATTTCTAAGCCAGTCTCTGTAATTGGTTCCAGTCAATCGGTTGGTCTCAAGAATACGGGTCAAAGGGTTTGAGGCTGACATTATGATCTGCAGAGAGTAAAGATTCTAGTTAGACTTTTGTACTTGATCCTTAATCTGTTCTAAGGTCTTTTAGAACAAATGTACCTCCCACTATTTTCTCGAATCCCTTACACTCCCCTGGTAAGAAAACGGAAATCCTACACGACTAGGGTTTCTAGTAGGTACTGCGGTCTCACCAATCTACATGGCACCTCACCTAATAGTTATTGGTGACACATAGATGGATGAGTGTACAACTCTTGTACAATGCTTCTCAAGCATGTTGCAGTGCAACTTGGTCTCTAGGCCATGAAGACCTCACTTAACAGTTATTGGTCCCATTCTTAGTTAAGTCAGACCCACCGTATAACCGTAGAAATAAAGTCGTCATTGGGTCCTCACCTAACAGTTATTGGTGCCCAACCCCATCTTTACCCTACAACATCTCATGTCTATAGAGAGGTCCAGCCCTCCGATGCAACTTGACCACTGTATCCAGCCGAGATAAATCAACATCAGAAAGACCTTAGCAGCTCTACTACAGTGGAAGACCTATTGACTTAATATTGGTTAATCAGGTCTTAGTGTTTGCAACTTGAGCTCTTCATAAAAGGTAATCGAACAATTGGCCAGGTAAGCAGGTGGGAGGCTCCCCTTACTCAGAGAGTAAGGTCCTAATTAAGTAACCACCTTTCATGCTTTCCTAGACACCAATTAGATCAATTAATCTAATATGACTCGCTCATGTTGGTTCACTCTCGACTTGATTGAGGAGGTTTTAATTTAGATCTCAATTGGGTTTGTTACATCACATGTAAACCTATCTACCCCGCTCTCATTCACATCACATGCAAACAGCACATCGCAGGCAGTTATAATCGCAGCAATAATTAAAGCTAAACTTTAAATAGGTGATGATCATGGATTCTAATTAGGTCGTATTACAAGCATATGCACGTCAATTGATCAACTGATCTTCAACTCTTGAATTGGTTCCAAGCCTCCTTGATTCGATCCTTGATCAACTCTTGATCCCATCGCCATCAACTGCTTAGATCACCGTTCATCTCATGCCTTATCTTCAACTTGATCGTTGACGTACATCACATCACAGAAATACAACCAGATATAAAATAAAAATAATAATAAATTACATCCTCTTTTAGAAGGCACGCAAGCCTCTCAAAACATTAAATAAGATGCATGCAAGCATCTGAAAAATTACATGACATTACAGATCACATCGCAGGTCATTACATTTGATACCAAAAGGGTTTGAATCCTATGATCATCACCACATGCAGCAATGATAATTTTCAGATTTAAAATCTAATTGATTATCTCATGACATAAGTTGCTGATCATGCTAATCATGATTCTAAACTTTGTAATCCCATTAACAATGCAATTAGAATCATCTTTTTATCACATAAAAATCAGCATGCAAAAATCAGCACCCTAGAAAAAATCTGCATGCAGAAAATTTTCAGCATGCATAATCATTTAAATTTCAGATCTAATAAGCCTATTAATAATTAATCCTTACCTTAATCTACGATGCCTAGGCTCTGATACCACTGTTAGGGGAGTCTCCACTCCTACATGGGTTCGGTCCTATTAAAAATAGGGTGACACCTATGTATACCTATCAGAGCACGCATCTCTATATGCCTCCGGACGGAGAGCCACGCTTCGTCACACGATCATGCGTGAGAGTTCCCGGAGATCGGTCACAACTCTTGGACCTTTGCTCTGATACCACTGTTAGAAACCCCACCCATGCCGCAGAGAATTCAAAAATTTCAGATGCAGCGGAAGAGACATGCGCGGGATCAACCGTTCATCGTATGAACGTTGTTTAAAAATCGTTCGTAGATAGATAAGGATTAAAACTTTTAGAACCTTTAGAAAAATCAGATCTTCACCTTGTGCGGGTAGATGATCACCGCAAACTGAAGTTCGTGGTTTTGGAAGAAGGTTCGCTTGAAGCCGTTCAAGTGTCCGGCCTCTACGGGTATCCACACGAAGCAGAAACCGATCCAATCACTCTAATCTCCCCGGGGTGCTAGCTCCCTTGCAGAAATATGTTTTGATGGCTGATCTCCTCTCTTTCTTTCAACTCTTGAATGTGCTTGAGAGGAGGAAGAAGAAGGAGGGATCTTGAAGAAGAATCAAAGCACTTTGCAGCCCTTTTCTTTCCCTTGCGTTGGATGAAGCAAAGGAGGAGGGAGGAGTCTGCCGCCAAGCTTTCTTCTTCTCACCTTTTTGCTGATGGCGGCTAAAACCAAGAGGGGAGAAGGGTGGCCACGAGTTGGAGAGGAGGAGGGCTTTACCTATCATTAGGGCACCTCCTTTCAAAGCCTTTTAAAGGCATCTAGGGCTCCTATTTAGTTTAGTCCAAATCATGAGTCAATTGGGTTCAATCTATGCTAGTCCTAATCCAATTAGAACTTGAATGAACCATGACTCAATTGAACTCTTCAATCCTAATCTAATTAGGAGTCATCTTGATTCATTGGATTAATAATCAATTGGGACTTAAGAAATCCTAATCCAATTAGGACTTGTTTAATTCTAGTCCTAATCCAATTAGGACTCTAATTTGAATTCGAAGTCCTAATCCGATTAGGACTCTAGGAATCCTACTCCAAGTAGGAATCCAAATTTAATTCAAAACTTCTAATCTAATTAGGATTATAGGAATCCTACTCCAAGTAGGAATCCTAGTCCTACTCCAAATAGGATTCCAGTCCAAGTAGGAATCCCAGTCCAAGTAGGATTCCTAGTCCTAATCCAATTAGGACTCTACGAATCCTACTCCAAGTAGGACTCTTGTTTTAAGTCCAATTAATCAATTTCCTTTGTTCTTTCTTCAACTTATTATCAATCGAATGGATTACTTGTGATTCCTAATCACGATTCAACCATCGGATCGGTCAATGCCTCTAGTGTGTGTGACCCCATAGGTTCTACTCCGACTGGTAGTGAGATATATTGTGATCTCTATCACAATATCGTTCAAAACTCCTTTCAATGGGTCGGAACGATTTTTTAAGTCCAATTAATCAATTCCCTTTGTTCTTTCTTCAACTTATTATCAATCGAATTGATTACTTGTGATTCCTAATCACGATTCAACCATCGGATCGGTCAATGCCTCTAGTGTGTGTGACCCCATAGGTTCTACTCTGACTGGTAGTGAGATATATTGTGAACTCTATCACAATATCATTGAAAACTCCTTTCAATGGGTCGGAACGATTCCAACTCTACTCATTAGGGTTTATCGATCATCAAGATAATCCTTATGAGTCCCACCATCCACTAGTGACACCTAGCAGCATGTAGTGGCTACCCAGCAGAATAGAATGATGAACCTCTAGGTGCAGTTATGATGTGATACAGTCCTACTATCGTGGATCCTTACAGGACGGAGGTCATGGACAACTCGTCAAACCCTATCGCCTGTCATATGTCAAGATTTATTCGACTTAAGTTCGAGAGCGGAGAACTCTTTCTCCACTGTGCAATCTGCCCCGGGCGAGGTCTTACGAACTCAGTCTTATAAATCACATAGGATCTCTCCTTATCTATCAAGGTCGATAGATTCCTTATAGGTGCATACCCTACTCCTACAGTGAACCTACTGCAGCCAATCTACACTACATGGACCCATATGGCTAGAGACCATGTATATGTGCAGTCAAACTACAATAACCTCACTGTGAGTAGCCGAAGCATCGCAGGTCAAAGGACCAGTCACACTACTGCAATATCAAGCAAGTCACTGACGAGTGGATAGACATCCAAGTGACTTCTTGTCTTGGTCACGCTCAGTACCCTTGTTCTTAACAAGCACCTGCACTATTACTTCAGTGTCGCCACACTATGGACTCGAGTCCCGTCCATCGATAGGGAAAGTAATGTGTGCACTGATCTCATCGGATCGATCACCGTCCTCGTGATGATCCATCGATCAGGAGCGTTTAGAAATTAATCACTAATGATACATGGCTCAAATTCTCAACTCTTAAGAATATGCATCATCATCTTATTAATTCCTTGGACGATTCATAGACACAATAACAATATGAATGTAAAAGATGCCTTTCATTTATTTAATAATAATAAAGTCAAGTACAAATTATGTCCCAGAATTAATAATGTGTAAGCCAAATTGGCTTCTAGGGCATACATCTAACAGTCACCGAGTCGACTCTGAAGATTTCGAGTCGACTCCGATGCTTGCCGAGTCGACTCCAAAGTGTAACTGACAGTAAGACAGAACGATGGTTTTTAGACCCTGTTACTGAGTCGACTCCAGAAGGCTTCGAGTCGATTCCGATGCTTGATGAGTCGACGCTCTACAGATCCGAGTCGACTCCAAGGAGTAACAGACAGAAAGATAGAGAGGTGTTTTTTAGATCCTATTACCGAGTCGAATCCAGAAGGATACGAGTTGACTCCAACGTTTGGCGAGTCGACTCCTAATCATGCAAGAGTCGACTCTCAGAGGAAAGCGGACTGAAAGGCAAAAAACCAAACTCAGTGAGCCTGTGAATGAGTCGACTCCGAGAATTCGAGAGTCGACCCCAAGCCAGCCGAGTCGACCCCAACAAAGTGCGAGTCGACTCCGAGGCAGCTCAGATCAACAGATAGAGGATCGATTTTCCAGGCTTTGAGAGCCGAGTCGACTCCAAGAGGACCGAGTCGACTCGAGAGAGAAATGCAGAAAAATAGATCTCTAGAATCCTGAGAACGAGCCGTCTCCAAAATGCCGAGTCATCTCCAGATCTTGGCAAGTCGACTCCAGGGTTGGACCGAGTCGACTCCAGGTTGGGACGACACTTTAATTCAAATCCTAAACAGTGGGCGAGTCGTCTCCAGTAAAGTATGAGTCGACTCCAGCAACAGCCGAGTCGACTCCAACCCCAACGGATACATTGTCAGGAGGTGCAGACTGTGCAGAATGGCTACAAATCAGTGTCTAACGACTATTTTCCAAAAGGGACTGTTTAAATAGCTAGAGTAAATTGTAGTAGACAATAAGAGAGTTACTCCATCTGTGCATTAAGGCATTTCCAACTACCAAGAGTCCATTGAGAGAAAAGACAAGCAAAAGAAAGAAGAAACGCTTTATTTCATTCCTAGAAGTTTTTCCTTCGCATTCAAGGCTCTTCTTCTGACATCAAATCTTCAGTGCACTCAAAGAGGAGACTCAGAGTTCGAGAAGCCCTTTCTTCCTTTTCCGAAATCTGTTTGAGGGCTTCTAACTTTACTCTACTCATATTGATTCATATTTGCTTTTTAAGAAGCTTTCCTTGTATCTTTTCCCAAACTGTTTTTCTTACTTGATTCAATCAGGAGATTGAATCAAGGGTTGTAAGGTTTGTTGGTGAGCCAAAGTTAAAACCAACGGTGTAAGGGTTTGATTGTGATCCCGAAAAAATAATCGGATAGTTCTAGTCGGTGAGCCTATGAAAACCGACCGAGTTCGTTGTGATCTCGCGAAAACAACAAGTTGGGTTGTAAACTTGTAAAACAACCGGCTGTAATCTAAGGGATTATAGTGAACTTCCAAGTGAAGCTTGGGGAGTGGACGTAGGAGCAAGGGTTGGCTCCGAACCACTATAAAATTTTTTGTGTTTGCATTGGCTATTTGTCTCTTCCAATCTCCTCATCAAGTAGCTTAATTAACCTGCTTGCATTAGAATTAAATAATTACTCATCAAGTTTTTATTTGTCAATAATTAATCCAAATCCAATTCACCCCCCCTCTTGGGTTGTCTCCTTGGGCAACAAGTGGTATCAGAGCAGGTGCTCTTGTGAGATACTGGGCTGAAGCCGGCAGCCCCAGCCGACTTTAGCCCAACACCCCTTTTGGAAGGGGCAGAATAGGGGATCGCAGACGCGATCCCCTCCGACTTCTCTGGGCACAAGGACGCCGCGGACCCTCCGCGGCTACATCGCGGTGGTTTCGCGTCCACCCCGCAGCCACACGAGCGGCCGCTGATCTCGCTTGGCCGCCGTGATTCACGCAGCAGAGAGCCATTACCATAGGGCTATAAAGACCCTTTCCTCCTCCTCCTAAGACTATCTCCGAGCCCTCCCTCTCCTCCGTCTCCTCCTCCTCCTCTTCCCTCCTTCCCTCCTCCTCCTGAGACTATCTCCAAGCCCTCCCTCTCCTCCGTCTCCTCCTCCTCCTCTTCCCTCCTTCCCTCCTCCTCCTCTCCTTGGTCCGGCGTTCCCTCCCGGCCGAGCTGTCCGAAACCCCGTCACGAGTCCTCTGTTTTGAGCTCTCCTTCCTCTCCGGAAAGCACCGCCGCCGCGGCTAGCTGCCGGATCGAGCCACCTGCGGCCGGGATCCGCCGCCTCCGTCGACCGCCGGTAAGCCTTCTTCCCTTTTTGCTCTTCGATCTTGCCGGAACATGCTTGATTTCCTTTCCTTTGCTTTGGCCCCAAACCGAGATCACTCGGTTTTCCCTCGATGCTCGTCGTCGCAGAAGCTGCCGGCCGCCACTGCAGCCGGCCGACTGTCGGCCGGGCAACAGCCCCCGGCCGCCTTGGCTGACCCCCCCCCAGCCGGCCCCTTCTTCTTCCTCTCCCGTTCTCCCATCTCCCCTATTCATGGGGAGCTCGGTGAAGAAAAAGGCCAATGTGGGCCGTGAGCACAATATGATGGGCCGTTGGGCCCTGTCCACTGCAGGCCCAACTTGGGCCCACTCCAATCCGGTTGAGCCCAGTTGGGTAGTACCCTTGTGGGCCCAACTTGGGCCCAGTTCAGATCCGAGCCTGGAACCCAAATCCGAACCCGAAACCCGGAACCCGAAACCCGAACCCATTTGGCCAATAAATGAAATTTTGCAGTTAAGCCCTTGGCAGTATATTATTTCATAAAAGAGTCTTCTGCAATTTGTATTTGATCCCTATAGGAAAGATTTATTACATAAAGGTCCCCAACTATATTTATTTAGTCCACTCAAGCTTTATAGAATAGTACCCTGAAATTAAGTATTAGTTCCTGCAATAAATTTTATTGCATAAATGAACAAATTAGAGGCCAACCTTGGGAGGGCCCTATTGGGCCGAGTCTATGTGGGCCCATTGGGCCGTGTCTGATGTGGGCCCTATCGGGCCATGTTCATTATGGACCAACTCTGGGCCCTGTTGGGCCGTATCCAGTAGTATTATTTTTGAATTTTTGCTTAGCTCTGAAATTAACAAGAAATTAATTAAATTTAAACAGGTGAACCTGATCCGCCTATCTGAAGTAGGGATTAAGCGAGAAGAGGTAAGTAACTTAATACTTCAAGTGTGATTTTCAAATTATTTGATAAATAGATTAAATTCTGAAATATGTTTTGTATTTAGTAAAATGGGTCTGGCATGTTAAATTTCATTTGAAAATTATGCTCTGAAATCCGTAAACTATGACTGAAAAATTTATGAAATCTATTTTTATATATATGTATTCTCAGCATGGCTATGATCTGTTCTGTTCTGTTCTGGCCCCGCCAATGGGGATTATACGTTGGACCTGTCGACTTGTAATCTGTGAGGAACCGATTTCGACACCGCGCCACCGGTGATTAGAATAGTAGTTTCTGAGCACCGTTTCCACCGGTGACTAACAATAGTGGTTTCTGGCACTCTGTGCAACCCATGCCACTGGGTTACGTGGCCGTAGCCTATTATGTTGAGATTCTGGTATCAGAGTTTTTGAAAAAATGATAATAAGTTTTGAAAACAACAAAACGATATTATTTATGATTTATTCCAGACATTATCCTATATTTTGATTTGATATGCTCTGACCCTACGTTGGGGTATTTTGTTGCTTACTGGGCTAGTGTAGCTCATTATTCTATTTTCTCCATTTTTCAGATCCAGAGGCTTGATCTCACGGAATTGAGGAGTGCGTTAGATTTTTCGACGATTCCTTCAGTTATTGGTCCTTTAGTTAGATTGATTAAAGTATTTGACTTACGTAAGCATATGTTATTTGAAATTTTGTAAGACTGCTTTTGAATAAATTTAAATAATTATGTCAGTTTTGAATATCTATATTTGCTTTGATATGATCCGATGCCTTGCACGCCTATGCGGCCCGCCGTGCGGGCGTGCGGCGTTTGCCGCGCCTCGGGCTCGGGGCGTGACAGCTCTCATATCGATTGGTGTTCCAATCCGTATATAGAGTCAAAGATTAAGATGACAACCCCTTTTGGGTCTTCCTTTAGTGAAGGGCAATCCACCAATAGACCTCCATTGTTTAATGGAGCTAATTATACCTATTGGAAGGCTAGAATAAGGATATTTATCCAAGCTCAAGATTATGATGTTTGGGACATCATAATTAATGGACCACATATCCCTTCTATCTATGTTGATAACATTGCTATACCCAAGCTTGAGAAAGATTTGGATGATAATGATAGAAGAAAGGCACAACTAAATGCTAAAGCAATGAATATTCTTTATTGTGCCTTAGACCATAATAAATTCAATAGAATCTCTACTTGCAATTCTGCAAAAGAGATATGGGATAGACTTGAAGTGACCCACGAGGACACAAATCAAGTTAAAGAAACTAAAATTAACATGCTAGTTCATAAATATGAACTATTTAAAATGGACTCTAGTGAAACCATCTCTTGCATGTTTACTCGATTTACTGATATTGTCAATGGCTTAAAAAGCCTTGGCAAAAGTTATACTAACAGTGATCTTGTCAGAAAAATTCTTCGCTCTTTACCAAGGTCATGGGAAGCCAAAGTCACGGCAATCCAAGAAGCAAGGGACTTGAACAAGCTACCACTCGAGGAGCTTCTTGGATCCCTAATGACGCATGAGCTCACAATGAAACAATACAGCGAAGAAGAATCCTCTCATAAGAAAAAGGTAATTGCCCTCAAATCCACTTCTTCTAACAAGGAACTATCGTGTAATGGCAACAGTGAAGAAGAAGACAATGAGAGAGATAAAGAAGAGGCTCTTCTCGTGCGAAAGTTCAGAAGATTCATCAACCGGAAGAAGTCCTTTAATCAGAGGAGAGGTCCCTCAAGTTCCTTGAACAAGGATAAAGGTAAGGAAAGGAAAAGTGAGGGAATTGGATGCTATGAATGCAAGAAGCCGGGACATTTCAGAGTTGACTGTCCTCTGCTAAAGAAAAGCTACAAACTCAAGAAGAAGAAAGCTCACCGTGACAGATTCCGATCAATCATCATCATCATCGGAAGAAGAACAAGAGGAAAATGCCAACTTCTGTTTTATGGCCAATGAAAATGAGGTAATATCTGAAGCACATTTAGATTTTACTTTTGATGAATTGTATGATGCTTTTAATAAACTAATGGATGAATATAAATCAATAAACCTTAAAAATAAAGAATTGAAGCTAATTAATCAATCTTATATTCATAAATATGATAAATTAATTAAGGACAAGGACTCTATCATCAAAGAAAACTTAGAACTTAAAACAAGCAACCAATTGCTAACTCAAAAAATTAGTACCTTAATTAAAGATAACGAAAGACTAACTAAGAAGTTTCAGAACTTAAAAACAGTAACCGAACTATAAAAGATAACTTTAGTAAAGATCTAAATTTACTAAAAACAGAAAAACTGAACTTAACAAAAGAACTTGAAAAATATAAACCTATAGTTGAGAAGTTTACTTTTAGTTCTGAAAAATTAGAAATGATTCTTAATAGTCAAAGAGCTATTTTTAATAAAGCCAGTTTAGGGTATAAGCCTAACAAGAAACAAAAATTTCTTAAATTTTTTTGGTAAAAGCAGGAGAAAGTAAAACCAAAAATATAACTTATTTTTGTTGTGGTAAAATAGGACATATAGCAAATGTATGTAACCACAAAAAAACTGAAGTTAAAAGGAAGCTTAAAAAGATTTGGGTTCCAAAAGTAACCAACGTTACTAACCTTGAAGGACCCAAGAAAACTTGGGTACCTAAAATTGTATGATTTTCTTGTGTAGGAGTGTCTTGCAGCCAAGGTCAACAAACACTGTGGGTACTTGGATAGTGGCTGCTCAAGACACATGACGGATGACAAGGAGCAATTCTTCACCCTAGAGCCAAAAAAGGGAGGTGCGGTGACTTTTGGAGACAATAACTAAGGTCACATCATTGGTATAGGTAAAGGACAAATCACCCCTTCAACCTACGTTGATAATGTACGATTTGTAGATGGTCTTAAGTATAACTTACTTAGCGTTAGTCAATTATGTGATAGAGATTTTGATGTTTTGTTTAAACCATCTTTATGCATCATAACCAACTCAATTGACAATAGCTTAGTATTCAAAGGAATAAGACGTGGCAACGTCTATGTAGTAGATCTTGAAGATCTTGCCAAAAATAGCCGTTGCTTAGTAGCTAGTGATACTAAGGTCAATGATGCAAGTTGGTTATGACACCGTAAATTAGGTCATGCAAGTATGGACACAATACTTAAATTAGTTAAAAGAGATTCTGTGATTGGTTTGCCAAAGATAAAGTTTGAGAAAAATAAAATTTGTGAAGCTTGTCAATATGGCAAACAATCTAGAAGTTCTTTTAAATCCATAAATTGTGTCTCTACTACTAGACCCCTTGAACTACTTCACATAAATCTATTTGGACCAACTAGAACCACAAGCCTTAGTGGAAACAAGTATGGTCTTGTCATTGTAGATGATTTTTCTAGATACACATGGGTCATATTTTTAGCTCATAAAGATGAAGCATTTTCAGTATTTAAGAAATTTCATAAGGAAGTAACTAACGCAAGAAATACTTCAGTTATAGCTATCAGAAGTGATCATGGAACGGAATTTGAAAATCATCTGTTTGAAAAATTTTGTAGTAAGAAGGGGATAACTCATAATTTTTCTGCACCTAGGACTCCATAATAAAATTGAGTGGTGGAAAGAAAGAATAGAACCTTAGAGAAAATGGCTAGGACCATGTTATGTGAAAGTAATCTCCCAAAATATTTTGGGAAGAAACCATTAACACATCATGTCATATAATAAATAGAGTTCTATTAAGACCAATTATAAAGAAAACACCTTACGAACTTTGGAGAGATAGAAAGTCCAAAGTAAACTACTTTCATGTATTTGGGTGTAGATGTTTCATTCACAATAATGGCAAAGATAATTTAGGTAAATTTGATTCCAAATCTGATGAAGGTATATTTTTGGGATACTCTACATCAAATAAAGCTTATAGAGTCTTCAACAAAAGAACCCTTATTATTGAAGAATCTATTCATGTTGTTTTTGATGAGTCTAATGATGCTTCCTCCAGCAAGAGAGTAGCATTTGATGATGATGTAGGAATAATTGAAGAAAATATGGATGACATGATCATACAAAAAGATGAACCAAAGCAAATTAAAAAGGGCTCAACAAGTCAAGAGGTAATGGCTGAACATGGACTTACTAAGGCTTGGAGGTATGCTCACGGTCATCCTAAAGAGTTAATCCTAGATAATCCATCTCAGCCCATTAGAACTAGAGCCTCACTTAGAAACTTAAATAATCATCTTGCATTTGTTTCACATCAAGACCTAAAAACCTTGATGTAGCTGAAAGTGATGTAATTTGGATAAATGCTATGCAAGAGGAACTAAACCAATTTACAAGGAACAAAGTATAAAATTTAGTTGAAAGATCCACTGAATACCCGATAATTGGAACTAAATGGGTATACAAAAATAAACTTGATGAAAATGGAGTTGTAGTTAGGAACAAGGCTAGACTAGTAGCAAAGGATTATAATCAAGAAAAAGGTATAGATTTTGATGAGACCTTTGCTCCTGTGGCTAGACTTGAGGCAATTAGATTGTTGTTAGTATTTGCATGTTTTAAAGACTTCAAATTATTTCAAATGGATGTAAAAAGTACTTTCTTGAATGGGTATATTAATGAGGAGGTTTATGTAGAACAACCTCCTGATTTTGAAAATCATCAATACTCCAATCATGTTTACAAACTAGAAAAAGCACTTTATGGTCTAAAACAAGCTCCTAGAGCATGGTATAAAAGACTTAGCAAATTTCTGTTAGACCATGAATTTTCTAGAGGGAACGTTGATACAACACTGTTTTTAAAAAGAAAAAACAAAAAAATGTTAGTAGTGCAGATTTATGTAGATGATATTATTTTCGGTGCTACTAACAATCGCCTATGCAAAGAATTTGCTGTTTTAATGCAGAGTGAATTTGAAATGAGCATGATGGAAGAGCTGAATTATTTTCTCGGGCTTCAAATCAAATAATTTAAGGAAGGGATCTTCATCAATCAAGCTAAGTACATCAAGGAGATGCTAAAGAAGTTTGATATGGATGGAAACAAACCAATCAGCACACCCATGAGCTCATCATGCAAATTAGACAAAGATGAATCAGGTAAGTCAGTAGATCAAAAGCTGTATAGAGGTATGATAGGTTCATTATTATATCTTACAGCAAGTAGACATGATATCATGTTTAGTGTATTCATGTATGCTAGATATCAATCTAATCCTAAGGAATCACACCTAATTGCAGTTAAGAGAATTTTTAAATATCTAATAGAAACAAAAAATATAGGTCTATGGTACTCTAAAAAATCAAGCATAAACTTGATAGGGTACACTGATTATGAGTTCGCTAGTTGTAAACTTGATAGAAAAAGTACCAGCGGGTCATGTCAATTCTTAGGAGAAAACTTAATCTCATGGTTTAGCAAGAAACAAAACTCGGTTGCACTATCTACAGCGGAAGCCGAATATGTTGCTGCCGGGAGTTGTTGTGCTCAAATTTTGTGGATCAAGCAACAACTTGAAGATTATGGCATTAAACAAGATAAGATTTCCATAAATTGTGATAATACAAGTGCCATAAATCTAACTAAAAATCCAATTCAGCACTCAAGAACTAAACATATTGAGATAAGACATCACTTCATAAGAGATCATGTGTTAAATGGTGAAGTGATGCTTGAATTCGTGTGTACTGATGATCAACTTGCTGACATCTTCACAAAATCCTTAAGTGAAGATCGTTTTTGTATTCTTAGAAGAGGATTAGGAGTGATTGATTCATTCGACTGATACTCCCCTATAATTCATTAATTTTGACGATTAGTTTATGTTGGATATTGGATTTCACGTCAGTGATCATCAAATCATTGCATAAATTCTAAGGATTTCTACATTTCTTACATTTTGAGCAGAATTGATTAAGACTCTAAGTGTGTGCCAGAGTTCGAGTCGACTCGAATAGGTTTTAGAGTCGGCTCGTGAAGGAGTCAACTCGCGCATATGTTAGATGTATGCCCTAGAAGCCAATCTGGCTGACACATTATTAATTCTAGGGACATAATTTTGTACTTGACTATTTATTATTGAATAAATAAAAGGCATCTTTTCATTCATATTGTTTATGTGTCTATGAATCGTCCAAGGAATTAATAAGATGATGATACATATTCTCAAGAGTTGAAAATTTGAGCCATGTATCATTGGTGATTAATTTCTAAATGCTCCTGATCAATGGATCATCACGAGGACGGTGATCGATCCGATCAGTGCACAGATCACTTTCCTTCTGGATGGACGAGACTTGAGTCCACAGTGTAGGGACACTGAAGTGATAGTGCAGGTGCTTGTTAGAGAATAAGGGTACTGAGCGTGACCAAGACAAGAAGTCACTTGGATGTCTATCCACTCGTCAGTGACTTGCTTGATGTTGCAGTAGTGTGACTGGTCCTTTGACCTGCGGTGCTTCGGCTACTCACAGTGAGGTTATTGTAGTTTGACTGCACACATACATGGTCTCTAGCCATATGGGTCCATGCAGTGTAGATTGGCTGCAGTAGGTTCACTGTAGGAGTAGGGTATGCACCTATAAGGAATCTATCGACCGTGATAGAAGAGGAGTGATCCTATGTGATTTGTTAGACTGAGTTCTAAGACCTTGGCCAGGGCAGTAATATAAAGTGGAGAAAGAGTTTTCCACGATCGAACTCAAGTCGAATAAATCTTGACATATGACAGACGATGGGGTTTGACGAGTTGTCCATGACCTCCGTCCTGTAGGGATCCACGATAGTAGGACTGTATCACATGTTAACTGCACCTAGAGGTTCATCATTCCATTCTGCTGGGTAGCCACTACATGCTGCTAGGTGTCACTAGTGGATGGTGGGACTCACAGGGATTATCTCAATGATCGATAAACCCTAATGAGTTGAGTTGGAATCGTTCCAACCCATTGAAAGGAGTTTTCAATGATATTGAGATAGAGATCACAATATATCTCACTACCAGTCAGAATAGAACCTATGGGGTCACACACACTAGAAGTATTGACCGATCCGATGGTTGAAATCGTGATTAAGAATCACAAGTAATCAATTTGATTGATAAAGAAGTTGAAGAAGGAACCAAGGGAATTAATTAATTGGACTTGAAACAAGAGTCCTACTTCGGGTAGGATTCCTAGAATCCTAATTGGATTAGGACTGGGAATCCTAGTTGGAGTAGGACTGGGATTCCTACTTGGAATAGGATTCCTACAATCCTAATGAGATTAGGAATTTTGAATTAAAATAGGATTCCTACTTGGAGTAGGATTCCTAGAAATTCTAATTAGATTAGGACTTTGGATTCAAATAGAGTCCTAATTGGATTAGGACTAAAATTAAATACATCCTAATTAGATTAGGATTCCTTAAGTCTAAATTAATTAATAATCTAATGAATCAACATAACTCCTAATTGGATTAGGATTGAAGAGTTCAATTGAGTCATGGTTCATTCAAGTCCTAATTGGATTAGGACTAACATAGATTGAACCCAATTGGCTAATCCTAATTGGTTTGGGATTAAACCATAAGAGAGGCACCCAATCCTCTTTGGAAGAGGATTAGGGCGTCACAAGAAGGAGGGATCACGCCCCTCCTCCTCTCCTTGTGTGCGGCATGTAGAGAGGGGCCGGCGCCCCCCTTCCCTCTTTGGAAGATTGTCTTGGAGCTCCTAATTGTTAGGAGCTCCACTCCTTATAAAAGGAGGACTAGGGCCGGCCCCAAGATTGAAGACTCCTCTTCCTCCAAGCCGTGGCCACCCTCTCCCTCTCCTCCCTTGGTTCAGCCGCCATCAGCATAGGGAAAAGAAGAGGAGGCGTCTCCCTCCTCTTGGTCTTCTTCCTTGGCTTCAGCGCGTGTGAAGAGAAGAAGGCTGCGAAGGGATTTGATCTTCTTCCTCTTATTCATCCTTCTTCTTCCTCCTCTCAAGTGCAATCAAGAGTTGATTGAAAGAGAGGACATCAGCCATTAAAGCTATCTCTGCAAGGGAGCTAGCATCCCGGTGAGATAGAGAGCTTGGATCGGATCCTGCTTCGTGTGGATACCCGTAGAGGCCGGACGTTTGAACGGCTTCAAGTGAACCCTCTTCCAAAACCACGAATTCAGATTTACGGTGATCATCTACCCGCGCAAGGTGAAGATTCGATCTTCCTAATAGTTTTAAAAGTTTTAATTCTTACCTAATTACGAAAGGTCTCGAAACAACGTTCATGTGATGAACGTCGATCCCGCGCATGCCTCTTCCGCTGCCATCTGATTTAATTTTTGAAATATCAGCGGCATGGGCGGGTTCCCAACAGTGGTATCAGAGCCTAGGCTTCGTAGATTAAGGTAAGAATTAAATATCTAAAGGCTTATTAGATCTGAAAATTGAATGATCATGCATGCTGAAAAATTCTGCATGCAGATTTTTTAGGGGTGCTGATTTTTGCATGCTGATTTTTATGTGATAAAAAGATGATTCTAATTGCATTGTTAATGGGATTACAAAGTTTAGAATCATGATTAGCATGATCAGCGACCTATATCATGATATAATCAGTTAGTTTTCAGATCTGAAAATTATAATTGTTGCATACGGTGATGATCATAGGATTCAAACCCTTTTGGTATCAAATATAATGACCTGCGATGTGATCTGCGATGTCATGTAATTTTTCAGATGCTTGCATGCATCTTATTTGATGTTTTGAGAGGCCTGCGTGCCTCCTAAAAGGAGATGTAATTTATTTTTATTTTTATTTTACATCTGGTTGTATTTCTGTGATGTGATGTACATCAACGATCAAGTTGAAGCAAAGGCATGAGATGAAAGGTGATCTAAGCGGTTGATGGCGATGGGATCAAGAGTTGATCAAGGATCGAATCAAGGAGGCTTAGAACCAATTCAAGAGTTGAAGACCACTTGATCGATTGATGTGCATGTGCTTGTAATACGACCTAATTAGAATCCATGATCATCACCTATTTAAAGTTTAACTTTATTTGATGCTGCGATTATAACTGCCTGTGATGTACCGTTTGCATGAGATGTGAATGCGAGTCGGGTAGATAGGTTTACATGTGATGTAGCAAACCCAATTGAGACCTAAATCAAAACCTCCTCAATCAAGTCGAGAGTGAACTGACATGAGCAAGTCATATTAGATTAATTGATCTAATTGGTGTCTAGGAAAGTATGAAAGGTGGTTACTTAATTAGGACCTTACTCTCTGAGTAAGGGGAGCCTCCCACCTGCTTACCTGGCCAATTGTTCGATTACCTCTTATGAAGGGCTCAAGTTGCAAACACTAAGACCTGATTAACCAATATTAAGTCAATAGGTCTTCCACTGTAGTAGAGCTGCTAAGGCCTTTCTGATGTTGATTTGTCTCGGCTGGACACAGTGGTCAAGTTGCATCAGGGGGCTGGACCTCTCTATAGACATGAGATGTTGTAGGGTAAAGGTGGGGTTGGGCACCAATAACTGTTAGGTGAGGACCCAATGACGACTTTATTCCTACGGTTATACGGTGGGTCTGACTTAACTAAGAAATGGGACCAATAACTGTTAGGTGAGGTCTTCATGGCTTAGAGACCAAGTTACACTGCAACATGCTTGAGAAGCATTGTACAAGAGTTGTACACTCATCCATCTATGTGTCACCAATAACTGTTAGGTGAGGTGGCATGTAAATTGGTGGGACCGCAGTACCCACTAGAAATCCTAGTCGTGTGGGATTTTCGTTTCCCTACCAGGGGAGTGTGAGGGATTCGAGAAAATAGTGGGAGTTACATTTGTTCTAAAAGACCTTAGAACAGATTAGCATCAAGTACAAAAGTCTAACTAGAATCTTTACTCTCTGCAGATACAATGTCGGCTTCAAACCCTTTGACCCGTATTCTTGAGACCAACCGACTGACCGGAACTAATTACAAAGACTGGCTTAGAAATCTCAAAATAGTTTTGGACTGTGAGAAGATAGGCTACATACTCGATTCAGATATCCCCACACTACCAGCACGTCCTACTGATGTTCAGCGTGAAATGCATAAAAAGTGGTTGGATGATGACATTAGAGTAAAATGCTATATGATGGCATCCATGTCTAATGAACTCCAATGCCAGCATGAAAATATAAAGACTGCTAGGGACATACTGGCACACCTGCAAGAGTTGTATGGTGAGCAGAGTCGCACAGCTCGTTTTGAAGTGTCCAAGAGGCTCTTCAAAGCGAAGATGCGCGAGGGGCAGTCTGTCCATGATCACGGTCTGACCATGATCAAGGACCTAGAGGAGCTTGAGAAGCTTGGTATGGACATGCACAAGGAATTACAAGTGGATTTGATCCTACAGTCACTTTCTGATTCATTTGGTCAGTTTATAGTAAACTACCACATGAATAAGATTGAATGCACTAAGACTGAACTAATCAACATGTTGGTAACTGCTGAGGGAGCCTTGAAAGGTTCAAGGGGCAATGTCCTTGCTGCTGAGTTGACTTCTGGTTCCAAGAGAAAGTCTACTTGGAAGAAAAAGAAGCCTGCTAAGAAGCAGAAGAAAGACAAGAAGCCAAAGAAGGAAGTTCAAAAGAAAAGGGCTAACGACAAAGGAAAATGTTTCCACTGCAATGTCGAAGGCCACTGGAAAAGGAACTGTCCTTCATACCTCGAGAGCCTGAAGAACAAGAAAGGTGACACACCTTCAGAAGGTATAGACTTGCTCATAATTGAAACTAATCTAACGATTTCTTCTACTTCTAGTTGGGTTATAGATTCTGGTTCTAGTGCTCATTTGTGCACTACCAAGCAGGGTCTAAAGGAAAGTAGAAGGCTGGCGGAAGGTGCGGTAACCCTTCGGGTTGGCAACGGGGCAAAAGTTGCTGCTGTGGCTGTGGGCACCTACCATCTGCGACTACCGTCTGGATTTAGTTTAATACTTAGAGACTGCTATTATGTACCTATTGCTAGCAGAAATTTGATTTCTGTTTCATGTCTAGCACAGGAAGGTCATGTTTTTACATTTGACAAAGACTGCTGTTCTATTTATTTAAGAAATAAAATAGTCGCACGTGGTTTCATGATCGACAGTCTCTATCATTTACATATGGATGTATCTGTGAATATTACCGAGCAAGAAGTGAGTGCCAAAGGATCCAAAAGATCTAGAGATGAGATAAACCAAAGATATTTGTGGCACCTCAGGCTTGGCCATATTGGAGAGGACAGAATGAACAAAATGGATAAAGATGGGCTTTTAGGCTCATTGACTTCCGAGTCATATCCAGTTTGCGAGTCCTGTCTTCAAGGAAAAATGGCTAGACTGCCCTTTGTAGGACATGGGGAAAGGACCACTGAAATACTTACCCTAATACATACAGATGTATGTGGCCCATTCGATGTGCTAGCCAGGGGACGTTATTCTTACTTCATTACCTTTACCGATGATTATTCACGGTATGGGTATGTGTATCTTATGAGACACAAGTCTGAATCTTTTGAAAAGTTCAAAGAGTTCAAGAATGAAGTAGAAAAACAAACTGGAAAACCTCTTAAGGCTCTTCGATCAGATCGAGGAGGAGAATACCTTAGTGGAGAATTCCGGGACTATCTCAAGAAAAACGGCATAGTCTCACAATGGACACCTCCGGGTACACCTCAACTCAACGGGGTGTCAGAGAGGAGGAGTCGGACCCTATTGGATATGGTTAGGTCCATGATGAGCTTCACTGATTTACCTATGTTCCTTTGGGGAGATGCCTTACTCACAGCGATTTATTTATTGAATAGAGTTCCCTCTAAATCCGTTCCTACCACACCGTATGAGATATGGCATGGTAAGAAACCAAGTCTGGGTCATCTCAAGATTTGGGGATGTCCGGCCCACGTCAAGCGACTACAGGCGGACAAGTTAGAGGCTAGGACCATAAGTGCTCGTTTTATAGGATATCCTAAAGAGTCATTAGGATACAATTTTTACGTCTCAGAGGATCACAATGTGTTTGTGAGCCGTCATGACATCTTCTTGGAAAATCAGTTTATCCTTGATAGAGGCAGTGGGAGGAAAATTGAGCTTGAAGAGAAAGTCTCTGAAAAGCAACGAGTCATGGATCCTATAGAACCCATTCATAAAGAGCCAGTACACGATGTCCCTCAACCACCTCGTAGATCTAGTAGGGTCTCCCATCCTTCCGATAGATACTTAGGTATACTAGAAGAGGATACCGAGGAAATGTTCCTAGTGGGAGATAGGGATCACATACAGGATCCCAAAACCTACAACGAGGCGATATCTGATATCGATTCCGAGAAATGGCTGGAAGCTATGAAGTCAGAGTTAGACTCCATGCATTCCAACCAAGTCTGGACCTTAGTAGATCCACCAGAAGGTATTGTACCTATTGGATGCAAATGGATCTACAAAAGGAAGATAGGTTCGGATGGAGAGGTAGAGACCTATAAGGCAAGGCTTGTGGCGAAAGGGTATAGTCAGCGCGAAGGCATTGACTATCAGGAGACCTTTTCACCTGTAGCCATGCTAAAATCCATCCGAACATTGCTTGCCATTGCAGCATTTCATGATTATGAAATCTGGCAAATGGATGTGAAAACTGCTTTCCTGAATGGATATCTTGATGAAGATATCTATATGGAACAGCCTTTGGGTTTTACTTCCAGTGATGGAGATCACAAGGTCTGCAAGCTGCAAAGGTCCATCTATGGACTAAAGCAAGCATCTCGGAGTTGGAACACTCGTTTCGATGACGCAATCAAAACGTTTGATTTCATCAAAAACGAAGAGGAACCGTGTGTTTACAAAAAGGTTAGTGGGAGTGCTGTCGTTTTTCTCGTACTGTACGTAGATGACATTCTCCTGATAGGGAATGATATTCCCATGCTAACCTCGGTTAAGGTCTGGTTGTCAAAAGAATTCTCCATGAAAGACCTTGGGGAAGCATCCTATATTTTGGGAATAAAGGTCTATAGAGATAGATCTAAAAGGATGCTTGGCCTTTCACAGAAGATGTACATAGAGGAGGTGCTGAAAAGGTTCAGCATGGAAAACTCCAAGAGGGGTCTCTTACCTCTTAGGCATGGAATTCATCTCTCCAAGAAGATGTGCCCCAACACATCTGAAGAGATTCAACGCATGAGCAAAATTCCCTATGCATCGGCAATAGGAAGCCTCATGTATGCCATGCTGTGTACACGACCTGATATAGCTCTTGCTGTGAGTGTCACAAGCAGATATCAGTCGAATCCAGGTGAAGAACACTGGACAGCTGTGAAGAATATTCTTAAGTACTTGAGAAGAACTAAAGATTTATTCTTGGTCTTTGGAGGATCATCAGAGTTAAAGGTAGAAGGGTACACAGATTCAGACTTCATGACTGATGTCGATGACAGGAAGTCAACATCTGGATATGTGTTCTTGTGCAATGGTGGTACGGTAAATTGGAAGAGTTCTAAACAACCGATCATTGCTGATTCTACTATGGAAGCTGAATACATCGCCGCCTCTGAAGCTGCTAAGGAAGACTTTTGGTTCAAGAAATTCATTGCAGAGTTGGACGTGATGACATCAGATGCCATAACACTCTACTGCGATAATAATGGCGCCATAGCCCTTGCTAAGGAGCCAAGGTCTCATCAGAAGTCTAAGCATATAGAGCGGCGCTTTCACCTCATACGCGACTATGTGGAGAAGAAATATGTAGAGGTGCAGAGAGTAGACTCCGCGGATAACGTGGCGGACCCGTTCACTAAGCAGCTGAGTCAGCAAAAGACTGAAACCCACCTTGAGAAGATGGGCCTAAGATATATGACCAATTGGCTTTAGTGCAAGTGGGAGATTGTTAGATGTATGCCCTAGAAGCCAATCTGGCTGACACATTATTAATTCTAGGGACATAATTTTGTACTTGACTATTTATTATTGAATAAATAAAAGGCATCTTTTCATTCATATTGTTTATGTGTCTATGAATCGTCCAAGGAATTAATAAGATGATGATACATATTCTCAAGAGTTGAAAATTTGAGCCATGTATCATTGGTGATTAATTTCTAAATGCTCCTGATCAATGGATCATCACGAGGACGGTGATCGATCCGATCAGTGCACAGATCACTTTCCTTCTGGATGGACGAGACTTGAGTCCACAGTGTAGGGACACTGAAGTGATAGTACAGGTGCTTGTTAGAGAACAAGGGTACTGAGCGTGACCAAGACAAGAAGTCACTTGGATGTCTATCCCCTCGTCAGTGACTTGCTTGATGTTGCAGTAGTGTGACTGGTCCTTTGACCTGCGGTGCTTCGGCTACTCACAGTGAGGTTATTGTAGTTTGACTGCACACATACATGGTCTCTAGCCATATGGGTCCATGCAGTGTAGATTGGCTGCAGTAGGTTCACTGTAGGAGTAGGGTATGCACCTATAAGGAATCTATCGACCGTGATAGAAGAGGAGTGATCCTATATGATTTGTTAGACTGAGTTCTAAGACCTTGGCCAGGGCAGTAATATAAAGTGGAGAAAGAGTTTTCCACTATCGAACTCAAGTCGAATAAATCTTGACATATGACAGACGATGGGGTTTGACGAGTTGTCCATGACCTCCGTCCTGTAGGGGATCCACGATAGTAGGACTGTATCACATGTTAACTGCACCTAGAGGTTCATCATTCCATTCTGCTGGGTAGCCACTACATGCTGCTAGGTGTCACTGGTGGATGGTGGGACTCACAGGGATTATCTCGATGATCGATAAACCCTAATGAGTTGAGTTGGAATCGTTCCAACCCATTGAAAGGAGTTTTCAATGATATTGAGATAGAGATCACAATATATCTCACTACCAGTCAGAATAGAACCTATGGGGTCACACACACTAGAAGTATTGACCGATCCGATGGTTGAAATCGTGATTAAGAATCATAAGTAATCAATTTGATTGATAAAGAAGTTGAAGAAGAAACCAAGGGAATTAATTAATTGGACTTGAAACAAGAGTCCTACTTCGGGTAGGATTCCTAGAATCCTAATTGGATTAGGACTGGGAATCCTAGTTGGAGTAGGACTGGGATTCCTACTTGGAATAGGATTCCTACAATCCTAATGAGATTAGGAATTTTGAATTAAAATAGGATTCCTACTTGGAGTAGGATTCCTAGAAATCCTAATTAGATTAGGACTTTGGATTCAAATAGAGTCCTAATTGGATTAGGACTAAAATTAAATACATCCTAATTAGATTAGGATTCCTTAAGTCTAAATTAATTAATAATCTAATGAATCAACATAACTCCTAATTGGATTAGGATTGAAGAGTTCAATTGAGTCATGGTTCATTCAAGTCCTAATTGGATTAGGACTAACATAGATTGAACCCAATTGGCTAATCCTAATTGGTTTTGGGATTAAACCATAAGAGAGGCACCCAATCCTCTTTGGAAGAGGATTAGGGCATCACAAGAAGGAGGGATCACGCCCCTCCTCCTCTCCTTGTGTGCGGCATGAAGAGAGGGGCCGACGCCCCCCTTCCCTCTTTGGAAGATTGTCTTGGAGCTCCTAATTGTTAGGAGCTCCACTCCTTATAAAAGGAGGACTAGGGCCGGCCCCAAGATTGAAGACTCCTCTTCCTCCAAGCCGTGGCCACCCTCTCCCTCTCCTCCCTTGGTTCAGCCGCCATCAGCATAGGGAAAAGAAGAGGAGGCGTCTCCCTCCTCTTGGTCTTCTTCCTTGGCTTCAACGCGTGTGAAGAGAAGAAGGCTGCGAAGGGATTTGATCTTCTTCCTCTTATTCATCCTTCTTCTTCCTCCTCTCAAGTGCAATCAAGAGTTGATTGAAAGAGAGGAGATCAGCCATCAAAGGAAGTCTCTGCAAGGGAGCTAGCACCCCGGGGAGACAAGGAAACATTGATCGGTCCTCTACTTCGTGTGGATACCCGTAGAGGCCGGACGTTTGAACGGCTTCAAGCGAACCCTCTTCCAAAACCACGAATTCAGATTTGCGGTGATCATCTACCCACGCAAGGTGAAGATTTGATCTTCCCTATTAGTTTTAAAAGTTTAATTCTTACCTAATTCGAAAGGTCTCGAAACAACGTTCATAGCGATGAACGTGAACCCGTGCATGCGATTCCGCTGCCAATCTGATTTAATTTTTTGAAATATCAGCGGCATGGGCGGGTTCCCAACATTGAGTCCACAGTGTAGGGACACTGAAGTGATAGTGCAGGTGCTTGTTAGAGAACAGGGTACTGAGCGTGACCAAGACAAGAAGTCACTTGGATGTCTATCCACTCGTCAGTGACTTGCTTGATGTTGCAGTAGTGTGACTGGTCCTATTGACCTACGGTGCTTCGGCTACTCACAGTGAGGTTATTGTAGTTTGACTGCACACATACATGGTCTCTAGCCATATGGGTCCATGCAGTGTAGATTGGCTGCAGTAGGTTCACTGTAGGAGTAGGGTATGCACCTACAAGAAATCTATCGACCTTGATAGAAGAGGAGTGATCTTATGTGATTTGTTAGACTGAGTTCTAAGACCTTGGCCAGGGGCAGTAATATAAAGTGGAGAAAAGAGTTTTCCACTATCGAACTCGAGTCGAATAAATCTTGACATATGACAGACGATGGGGTTTGACGGAGTTGTCCATGACCTCGTCCTGTAGGGATCCACGATAGTAGGACTGTATCACATATTAACCTGCACCTAGAGGTTCACCATTCTATTCTGGCTGGGTAGCCACTACATGCTGCTAGGTGTCACTGGTGGATGGTGGGACTCATAGGGATTGTCTCGATGATCGATAACCCTAATGAGTAGAGTTGGAATCGTTCCAACCCATTGAAAGGAGTCTTCAATGATATTGTGATAGAGATCACAATATATCTCACTACCATTCAGAGTAGAACCTATGGGGTCACCACACTAGAAGTATTGACCGATCCGATGGTTGAAATGTGATTAGGAATCACAAGTAATCAATTCGATTGATATTCAGTTGAAGAAGGAACAAAGGAAATTAATTAATTGGACTTGAAACAAAGAGTCCTACTTCGAGTAGGATTCCTAGAGTCCTAATTAGATTAGGACTGGAAATCCTAGTTAGAGTAGGACTGGGATTCCTACTTGGATTAGGATTCCCACAATCCTACTTAGAATAGGATTTTGAAATTCAATGTGAATTCCTACTTAGAATAGGATTCCTAGAAGTCCTAATTGGATTAGGACTTCGGATTCAAGTAAGAATCCTAATTGGATTAGGACTAAAATTAAATACGTCCTAATATGGATTAGGGTTTCTTAAGTCACAATTAATTATTAATCTAATGAATCAATAAGACTCCTAATTGGATTAGGATTGAAGAGTTCAATTAAGTCAAATTGATTTAAGTTCTAATTGGATTAGGACTTACCTAGATTGGATCCAAATTGGTTCACCCTTGGACTAAGCCTAATTGGATTAGGGCTTGACCACATTAGGGCAATGCAAACCCTAATTGAGGTGGACTAGGGTTTACTAAGAGGGAGGGGCGCAAGCCCCTCCCCTTTGATCACATGGTGCGGCACAAGAGAGGGGGCCGGCGCCCCCTCTTTGGAAAGTTGTCTAGGGCTCCTACTTAGTAGGAACCCTAGATGGCTATAAAAAGGCTTATGAAGCCGGCGCCCTACAAGGATTGCTTCCTCTCCCTCTTGTGCCGTGGCCACTCTCTCCCTCTCCTTGTTTCAGCCGCAAGCAAGGGAAGAAGAAGATCCAAGTGTTGGCGGCCTCCTCCCCTTCCCTTCCTTCATCCAACGCAAGGAAGAAAAGAAGGTTGCGTGGGGATTCTTCTTCATCCTTCTTCTTCCTCCTCTCAAGCATATTCAAGAGTTGAAAGAAAGAGAGGAGATCATCCATCTAAAGAAGTCTTTGCAAGGGAGCTAGCACCCCGGGAAGACAAGAGATCTTTGATCAGGTCCTCTGCTTCGTGTGGATACCCGTAGAGGCCGGACGTTTGAACAGCTTCAAACGAACCCTCAACCTAAAACCACGAGCTTCAGTTTGCGGTGATCATCTACCCGCACAAGGTGAAGATTTGATCTCCCTAAAGGTTTTAAAAGTATTAATCCTTATCTAACTACGAACGGTCTAGAAACAGCGTTCATAGCGATGAACGTCGATCCCGCTTATGCGATTCCGCTGCAATCTGATTTTTGTTTTGAAATATCAGCGGCATAGGCGGGTTCCCAACAGTGGTATCAGAGCCTAGGCTTCGTAGTTTAAGGTAAGAATTAATTATAAGTAGGCTTATTAGATCTGAAAATTGAATGATCATGCATGCTGAAAATTTTCTGCATTCAGAATTTTTCTAGGGTGCTGATTTTTACATGCTGATTTTTATATGATAAAAGGATGATTCTAATAGCATTGTTAATGTGATTACAAAGTATAGAATCATGATTAGCATGATCAGCAACCTATGTCATGAGATAATCAATTAATTATCAGATCTGAAAATTATAATTGTTGCATATGGTGATGATCATAGGATTCAAACCCTTTTGGTATCAAATGTAATGACCTGCGATGTGATCTGCGATGTCATGTAATTTTTCAGATGCTTGCATGCATCTTATTTGATGTTTTGAGAGGCCTGCGTGACTCCTAAAAGGGAGATGTAATTTATTTTTATTTTTATTTTATATCTGGTTGTATTTCTGTGATGTGATGTACGTCAACGATCAAGTCGAAGATGATGCATGAGATGAGCAGAGGTCTAAGCGGTTGATGGCGATTGGATCAAGAGTTGGTCAAGGATCGAATCAAGGAGGCTTGGAACCAATTCAAGAGTTGAAGACCAGTTGATCGATTGACGTGCATGTGCTTGTAATACGACCTAACTAGAATCCATGATCATCATCTATTTAAAGTTTAGCTTTAATTATTGCTGCGATTATAACTGCCTGCAATGTGCCGTTTGCATGTGATGTGAATGTGAGTCGGGTAGATAGGTTTACATGTGATGTAGCAAACCCAATTGAGACCTAAATTAAAACCTCCTCAATCAAGTCGAGAGTGAACCGACATGAGCAAGTCATATTAGATTAATTGATCTAATTGGTGTCTAGGAAAGCATGAAAGGTGGTTACTTAATTAGGACCTTACTCTCTGAGTAAGGGGAGCCTCCCACCTGCTTACCTGGCCAATTATTCGATTACCTCTTATGAAGAGCTCAAGTTGCAAACACTAAGACCTGATTAACCAATATTAAGTCAATAGGTCTTCCACTGTAGTAGAGCTGCTAAGGCCTTTCTGATGTTGATTTGTCTCGGCTGGACACAGTGGTCAAGTTGTATCGGGGGGCTGGACCTCTCTATAGACATGAGATGTTGTAGGGTAAAGGTGGGGTTGGGCACCAATAACTGTTAGGTGAGGACCCAATGACGACTTTATTCCTACGGTTATACGGTGGGTCTGACTTAACTAAGAAATGGGACCAATAACTGTTAGGTGAGGTTTTCATGGCTTAGAGACCAAGTTGCACTGCAACATGCTTGAGAAGCATTGTACAAGAGTTGTACATTCATCAATCTATGTGTCACCAATAACTGTTACGTGAGGTGGCATGTAAATTGGTGGGACCGCAGTACCCACTAGAAACCCTAGTCGTGTAGGATTTCCGTTTTCCTACCAGGGGAGTGTGAGGAACTCGAGAAAATAGTGGGAGCTACATTTGTTCTAAAAGACCTTAGAACAGATTAGGATCAAGTACAAAAGTCTAACTAGAATCTTTACTCTCTGCAGATCATAATGTCAGCCTCAAACCCTTTGACCCGTATTCTTGAGACCAACCGATTGACCGGAACCAATTACAAGGACTCGCTTAGAAATCTTAAAATTGTTTTGAGCTGTGAGAAAATAGGCTACATACTCGATTCAGATATCCCCACACTACCAGCACGTCCTACTGATGTTCAGCGACAGATGCATCAAAAATGGCTGGATGATGACATTAGAGTCAAGTGCTATATGATGGCATCCATGTCTAATGAACTCCAATGCCAGCATGAGAATCTCAAGACTGCTAGGGACATACTAGCACACCTGCAAGAGTTGTATGGTGAGCAGAGTCGCACAGCTCGTTTTGAAGTGTCCAAGAGGCTCTTCAAGACAAAGATGCGCGAAGGGCAGTCCATCCATGATCACGGTCTGACTATGATCAAGGACCTTGAGGAGCTTGAGAAGCTCGGGATGAACATGCACAAGAAATTGCAAGTTGATCTGATCCTTCAATCCCTTTCTGATTCATTTGGTTAGTTTATAAGAAACTACCACATGAATAAGATTGAATGCACTAAGACTGAACTGATAAATATGTTGGTAACTGCTGAGGAAGCCTTGAAAGGTTCAAGGGGCAATGTTCTTGCTGCTGAGTTGACTTCTGGTTCCAAGAGAAAGTCTACTTGGAAGAAAAAGAAGCCTGCTAAGAAGCAGAAGAAAGACAAGAAACCAAAGAAGGAAGTTCAAAAGAAAAAGGCTAATGACAAAGGAAAATATTTCCACTGCAATGTCGACGGCCACTGGAAGAGAAACTGTCCTTCATACCTCGAGAGCTTGAAGAACAAGAAAGGTGACATACCTTCAGAAGGTATAGACTTGCTCATTATTGAAACTAATCTAACGGTTTCTTCTACTTCTAGTTGGGTTATAGATTCTGGTTCTAGTGCTCATTGTGCACTACCATGCAGGGTCTAAAGAAAAGTAGAAGGCTGGCGGAAGGTGCGGTAACCCCTTCGGGTTGGCAACGGGGCAAAAGTTGCTGCTGTGGCTGTGGGCACCTACCATCTGCGACTACCGTCTGGTTTTAGTTTATTACTTAGAGACTGCTATTATGTACCTGCTGCTAGCAGAAATTTGATTTCTGTTTCATGTCTAGCACAGGAAGGTCATGTTTTTACATTTGACAAAGACTACTGTTCTATTTATTTAAGAAATAAAATAGTCGCACGTGGTTTTATGATTGACAGTCTCTATCATTTGCATATGGATGTATCTATAAATGTGTCTGAGCAAGTAGTGAATGCCAAAAGATCCAAAAGACCCAAGGATGAGATAAACCAAAAATATTTGTGGCACCTCAGGCTTGGCCATATTGGAGAGGATAGGATGAACAAAATGGATAAAGATGGGCTTCTCGGCTCATTGACTTCCGAGTCATATCCAGTTTGCGAGTCCTGTCTTCAAGAAAAATGGCCAGATTGCCCTTTGTAGGACATGGGGAGAGGACCACTGAAATACTTACCCTAGTACATACAGATGTATGTGGCCCATTCGATGTGCTAGCTAGGGGACGGTATTCATACTTCATTACCTTTACCGATGATTATTCACGGTATGGGTATGTGTATCTTATGAGACACAAGTCTGAATCTTTTGAAAAGTTCAAAGAGTTCAAGAATGAAGTAGAAAAACAAACTGAAAAAACCCTTAAGGCTCTTCGATCAGATCGAGGAGGAGAATACCTTAGTGGAGAATTTCGGGAGTATCTCAAGGACAATGGCATAGTCTCACAATGGACTCCTCCGGGTACACCTCAACTCAACGGGGTGTCAGAGAGGAGGAATCAGACCCTATTGGATATGGTCAGGTCCATGATGAGCTTCACTAATTTACCTATGTTCCTTTGGGGAGATGCCTTACTCACAGCGATTTATTTATTGAATAGAGTTCCCTCTAAATCAGTTCCTACCACACTGTATGAGATATGGCATGGTAAGAAACCAAGTCTTGGTCATCTCAAGATTTGGGGATGTCCGGCCCACGTCAAGAGACTACAGGCAGACAAGTTAGAGGCTAGGACCATAAGTGCTCGTTTTATTGGATATCCTAAAGAGTCATTAGGATACAATTTTTACATCTCAGAGGATCACAATGTGTTTGTGAGCCGTCATGCCATCTTCTTGGAAAATCAGTTTATCCTTGATAGAGGCAGTGGGAGGAAAATTGAGCTTGAAGAGAAAGTCTCTGAAAAGCAACGAGTCATGGATCCTATTGAGCCCATTCATACAGAGCCAGTACACGATGTCCCTCGACCACCTCGTAGATCTAGTAGGGTCTCCCATCCTCCCGATAGATACTTAGGTATACTAGAAGAGGATACCGAGAAAATGTTCCTAGTGGGAGATAGGGATCATACACAAGATCCCAAAACCTACGATGAGGCGATATCTGATATCGATTCCGAGAAATGGCTGGAAGCCATGAAGTCAGAGTTAGACTCCATGCATTCCAACCAAGTCTGGACTTTAGTAGATCCACCAGAAGGTATTGTACCTATTGGATGTAAATGGATCTACAAAAAGAAAATAGGTTCGGATGGAAAGGTAGAGACCTTTAAGGCAAGGCTGGTGGCGAAAGGATATAGTCAGCGCGAAGGCATTGACTATCAGGAGACCTTTTCACCTGTAGCCATGCTAAAATCCATCCGAACATTGCTTGCCATTGCAGCATTTCATGATTATGAAATCTGGCAGATGGATGTGAAAACTGCTTTCCCTGAATGGATATCTTGATGAAGATATCTATATGGAACAGCCTTTGGGTTTCACTTCCAGTGATGGAGATCACAAGGTCTGCAAGCTGCAAAGGTCCATCTATGGACTAAAGCAAGCATCTCAGAGTTGGAACACTCGTTTCGATGATGCAATCAAAACGTTTGATTTCATCAAAAACGAGGAGGAACCGTGTATTTACAAAAAGGTTAGTGGGAGTGCTGTCGTATTTCTCATACTGTAACGTGGACGACATCCTCCTGATAGGGAATGATATTCCCATGCTAACCTCGGTCAAGGTCTGGTTGTCAAAAGAGTTCTCCATGAAAGACCTTGGGGAAGCATCCTATATTTTGGGAATAAAGGTCTATGGAGATAGATCTAAAAGGATGCTTGGCCTATCACAGAAAATGTATATAGAGGAAGTGCTGAAAAGGTTCAGCATGGAAAACTCCAAAAGGGGTCTCTTACCCCTTAGGCATGGAATTCATCTCTCCAAGAAGATGTGCCCCAACACATCTGAAGAGATTCAACACATGAGCAAGATCCCTTATGCATCGGCAATAGGGAGCCTCATGTATGCCATGCTATGTACATGACCTGATATAGCTCTTGCTGTGAGTGTCACAAGCAGATATCAGTCGAATCCAAGTGAAGACACTGGACAGCTGTGAAGAATATTCTTAAGTACTTGAGAAGAACTAAAGATTTATTCTTGGTTTTTGGAGGATCATCAGAATTAAAGGTAGAAGGGTACACAGATTCAGATTTCATGACTGATGTCGACGACAGGAAGTCAACATCTGGATATGTGTTCTTGTGCAATGGTGGTACGGTGAATTGGAAGAGTTCTAAACAACCGATCATTGCTGATTCTACTATGGAAGCTGAATACATCGCCGCCTCTGAAGCTGCTAAGGAAGGCTTCTAGTTCAAGAAATTCATTGCAGAGTTGGACGTGATGACATCAGATGCCATAACACTCTACTGCGATAATAATGGCGCCATAGCCCTTGCTAAGGAGCCTAGGTCTCATCAGAAGTCTAAGCATATAGAGCGGCGCTTCCATCTCATACGCGACTATGTTGAGAAAAAATATGTAGAGGTGCAGAGAGTAGACTCCGCGGATAACGTGGCAGACCCGTTCACTAAGCAGCTAAGTCAGCAAAAGACTGAAGCCCACCTTGAGAAGATGGGGCTTAGATATATGACTGATTGGCTTTAGTGCAAGTGGAAAGATTGTTAGATGTATGCCCTAGAAGCCAATCTGGCTGACACATTATTAATTCTAGGGACATAATTTTGTACTTGACTATTTATTATTGAATAAATAAAAGGCATCTTTTCATTCATATTATTTATGTGTCTATGAATCGTCCAAGAAATTAATAAGATGATGATACATATTCTCAAGGGTTGAGAATTTGAGCCATGTATCATTGGTGATTAATTTCTAATGCTCCTGATCATGGATCATCACGAGGACGGTGATCGATCCGATCAGTGCATAGATCACTTTCCTTCTGGATGGACGAGACTTGAGTCCACAGTGTAGGGACACTGAAGTGATAGTGCAGGTGCTTGTTAGAGAACAAGGGTACTGAGCGTGACCAAGACAAGAAGTCACTTGGATGTCTATCCACTCGTCAGTGACTTGCTTGATGTTGCAGTAGTGTGACTGGTCCTTTGACCTACGGTGCTTCGGCTACTCACAGTGAGGTTATTGTAGTTTGACTGCACACATACATGGTCTCTAGCCATATGGGTCCATGCAGTGTAGATTGGCTGCAGTAGGTTCACTGTAGGAGTAGGGTATGCACCTACAAGGAATCTATCGACCTTGATAGAAGAGGAGTGATCCTATGTGATTTGTTAGACTGAGTTCTAAGACCTTGGCCCAGGACAGTAATATAAAGTGGAGAAAGAGTTTTCCACTATCGAACTCGAGTCGAATAAATCTTGACATATGACAGACGATGGGGTTTGACGAGTTGTCCATGACCTCCGTCCTGTAGGGATCCACGATAGTAGGACTGTATCACATATTAACTGCATCTAGAGGTTGATAAGTGCTAAATAATGCATAAATTAACCTTTTATTCATAGCACTTATCATTATTTTAATTTGCATATTTCGTAAATTTAACCATAAAATATGTGTTACCATCATCATTGCATTTTAATAATTATCAGAGGTAATTCGAGTTTTACTGATTGAGTCTAATGTATGCAGGTAAAGTCGAACTCATATTCGAGTCAAACTCATTCGAGATGATCCCTGAACCTAAATTGCATGCACTTCGCGAATTAAATCCTCTCAGATTCCCTCTTCGGCCGTTCATCCCAATTCTACTGTTTTCATCACATCTAATTCGGCCTTTCGTTCATGTTTCAAACATTTTATTTGAACTATATCATGGATCAACCTTTATGTACAATCAGTCATTCAAGTTTCCTTCTCTTCACGTGTGCACCTATCAAGACTATTTCCTCCACTATTCAAACCTCCCCTGTTTTAGCTTCAGTCCCAACCCATCAGAGTGGACCCAACCATCTTCTCAATGCAGGGAATAAAATCCACGTCCTTCCCAGCTTCCATGTCCAAAGAACAGAAGCTTCGTCCCCCGTGAAAACCTCCCAGCTTAATAAAACAAAGTTCAAACCAACTCACGGTATCCCCTGCATCTCAGCTCATGATTCATTCCCTCTTCTTTCCGGACTGATCCCAGCTGGATTCCCAAGTCTTCCCATCGCAGCTTCATCTCAACTGCCAACCGAACCGAACATCCTCCCCTTCTCCCGTGTTCCAACGAAATAGAGCCGAATTGATCTCCTCCCAACGGCTCAGTATCCTCCAAGATCTTACAGTTCATTCGTGATACGTTCCCAGTCCCAGCTGCCAGCCGTTCCAAAGCTCATCTCATGCATGCTTCCTCCCCTTCATCCAAATCGAGTTCATCCTTCTGCATCCACGATTCAGATCCCATCCTCTCCACGTTAGCATTCTTCCCTTCCGCATCTAAGGAACAAAACCAAGATCCTCCCCATTCTCCGCGATTTATCATCTTCCTCTCACCCACTGCCTTCACGGCATCCAAACAGAGCATATCTCCTCCCAGCCGAACCTCCCAACTCCACATCATCCCCATCCCGTGAGCAGTTCAAACAGAGCCCGAGTCTTCATCGATCCAACCACCCACGGATCTGTCTACCCTCCATGGATAGCTCCAAATCTTCTCACACACCCAAATCCGAACCACCTTCTCCCAGCTAACAGCAACACTCCCAGCTTCTTCAACCTCCTTCCGAAGTCCTCTCAACCGCAAGCACGTCCGCAGCCTCCTTCCCCTGTTTCGGAATCCCAAACTTCCCGCATCCATGGATAAGATCAAAGCCAGCAAGTCCTCTGCTTCGGAATCAAATCCCAACTTCCAGATCACCTCTCAGCTGTCCAACAACTCGATTAGTTCCATCGTATCCAGCCGTAAGCTTCATCCTCTTCCCCTGAGATCCAAATAGCTCCTGCATCCCAACAGAACAGAGGATTGACTTCATCTTCCCACGCGTCCGACTCTCCCGCGGCCAACAAATTTCAGCTTCACCCGTTCGGATCAACCACAAAGCAAGGAGGGTGGGGTGCTGGTGAAGCTATAAAGGAGGAGAGCTATCCTCCTTCGATCATCGCTTCTCGGAGGCTGAAATCCCAGTGCATGAGGGAGGAAGAAAGGAAGCTGATCATGATGCAAATGGGAGCCCGCTGCTGTGCTGCTGCTGCCGCCTACAACTTCATGGAAGGCTGATCTCTTCTCTAGGGCTGGATGCAGCCCTAATACAGGAACATGGGTTTTATATTTTATTTTATGTTCTTGGAGTTGTATGAACTTATTGTTTTTAATGGATATCTTCTTTTGAATCATATTTAATTTCTGTGATTTTAAATATGATGTTTATACAACTGTTCTTCATGATCACTAAGTAAATATAAGATAGTCCATGCTTAGGGAAGATGCGATGTGCTACCACCTTAGATTAGGGTAGACATTTCATGCCAACCGAAGATGGATTATGCCCAAATTACTTTTGTGAATTTTTATTTAAATGCTTATTAGGCTTGTAGCCAATTTGCATGTTTATCCAAGAATAAATTAAAATATAAATAACCCTTGTTCCGATGTTAGTGGTGAATTCCTTGCCCTAGGTTCTCCTCAAACTGATATCCCTTTAATTGCATTTTTTTAAATTCCTTAGTTTAATTTTTTCACAAATTCATCCTTTTTCAAATATTTTTATTTTTAAGAAAAACAACTATACCCCAATCCCTGTGGATCGATACCCGTAATCACTATCCTACTAGATACGTGCTATTGCGTGGTCTTTAAAGTTGACTATCAGAGGTTCACCATTCTATTCTGCTGGATAGCCACTACATGCTGCTAGGTGTCACTGGTAGATGGTGGGACTCATAGGGATTGTCTCGATGATCGATAAACTCTAATAAGTAGAGTTGGAATCGTTCCAACCCATTGAAAGGAGTCTTCAATGATATTGTGATAGAGATCACAATATATCTCACTACCAGTCAGAGTAGAACCTATGGGGTCACACACACTAGAAGTATTGACCGATCCGATAGTTGAAATGTGATTAGGAATCACAAGTAATCAATTCGATTGATATTCAGTTGAAGAAGGAACAAAGGAAATTAATTAATTGGACTTGAAACAAGAGTCCTACTTCGAGTAGGATTCCTAGAGTCCTAATTGGATTAGGACTGAAAATTCTAGTTAGAGTAGGACTGGGATTCCTACTTGGATTAGGATTCCCACAATCCTACTTAGAATAGGATTTTGAATTCAATGTGAATTCCTACTTAGAATAGGATTCTAGAAGTCCTAATTGGATTAGGACTTCAGATTCAAGTAAGAATCCTAATTGGATTAGGACTAAAATTAAATACGTCCTAATATGGATTAGGGTTTCTTAAGTCACAATTAATTATTAATCTAATGAATCAATAAGACTCCTAATTGGATTAGGATTGAAGAGTTCAATTGAGTCAAATTGATTTAAGTTCTAATTGGATTAGGACTTACCTAGATTGGATCCAAATTGGTTCACCCTTGGACTAAAGCCTAATTGGATTAGGGCTTGACCACATTAGGGCAATGCAAACCCTAATTGAGGTGGACTAGGGTTTACCAAGAGGGAGGGGCGCAAGCCCCTCCCCTTTGATCACATGGTGCGGCACAAGAGAGGGGGCCGGCGCCCCCTCTTTGGAAAGTTGTCTAGGGCTCCTACTTAGTAGGAACCCTAGATGGCTATAAAAAGGCTATGAAGCCGGCGCCCTACAAGGATTGCTTCCTCTCCCTCTTGTGCCGTGGCCACTCTCTCCCTCTCCTTGTTTCAGCCCGCAAGCAAGGGAAGAAGAAGATCCAAGTGTTGCGCGGCTCCTCCCCTTCCCTTCCTTCATCAACGCAAGGAAGAAAAGAAGGCTGCGTGGGGATTCTTCTTCATCCTTCTTCTTCCTCCTCTCAAGCATATTCAAGAGTTGGAAAGAAAGAGAGGAGATCAGCCATCAAAAGAAGTCTTTGCAAGGGAGCTAGCACCCCGGGAAGACAAGAGATCTTTGATCAGGTCTCTGCTTCGTGTGGATACCCGTAGAGGCCGGACGTTTGAACGGCTTTCAAACGAACCCTCAACCTAAAACCACCGAGCTTCAGTTTGCGGTGATCATCTACCCTGCACAAGGTGAAGAATTTGATCTCCCTAAAGTTTTAAAAGTATTAAATCCTTATCTAACTACGAACGGTCTAGAACAGCGTTCATGCGATGAACGTCGATCCCGCTTATGCCGATTCCGCTGCAATCCTGATTTTTGTTTTGAAATATCAGCAGCATAGGCGGGTTCGCCAACAGAACCATCATTCGGGTGAGTCTCTTGAGCCATGTACTGCCCTCTTGGGTTACTCACTGGTTGGCTTGGAAGCTTGCCTTCCTCTTTTATTTAGTGCACTCGCTAGCTGCCCCTAGCTGGGTTTCTATTTGGCAATAGACTGGGTATGGGAGTGCAACAATTGTGTATTTGGCTTCGAGTCCTTGAAGGGCAGTCAAACTTTTTGCTCAAAGCCATATCTCTTTGAGTTAACTGGAGGAGGGACATGTTGAAATTGTGAATAGTGAGTAGGAGGACGGTTTGGATGAACATTCTGGAATGGTTGAAAGTTTTGGGAATAAGGCTGGAGGTATTGGGAGTCTGCTGCTTCCAAGAGAAATTCGGATGGTTTGCGGCCATCTTGGGTTATAAGTATTAGAAGACGGATCATTACCCGGGCGGGACTGTGCTTGGGCAGCATTTACTTGTTCTTGCACAAATTCAGGGAATTGTGCTGCCGAAGGGCACTCAAAAACAGTATGACTATCAATTTTTGGCGTCGTTGCCGGGGATTGGGGTATAGTTGTTTCTTAAACATAAAAAAATTTTTGAAAGGATGAATTTGTGAAGACTATTAAACTAAGCCAATTTAATAAAAAAAATGTAATTAAAATAATATCAGTTTGGGGAGAACTAGGGCATGGAATTCCCACTAACATTGGAAAAAGTGTTAATTATATTTTAATTTATTCCCTTGGATGAACATGCAAATTGACTACGAAGCCCAATAAGCCATCCAAATAAAAATCTCACAAAAGTAATTTAGGAACATCCATCTTCAGTTGCATGAAATGTCTACCCTAAACTAATGTGGCAGGACACTGCATCTTCCCTAAGCATGGGTGATCTTCTATTAACTTAGTGATCATGAAGAACAGTTGTATGAACATCATACTTAAAATCACAGAAATTAAATATGATTCAAAAAGAAGATATCCATTGAAAAACAATAAGTTCATACAACCCAAGAATATAAAATAAAATATAAAAAACCCGTATCCCTTTGTTAGGGTTGCATCCGGCCCTAGTGAGGAATTTAAGCTTCCATGCAGTGGAGGATGGCAGCAGGCAGTGGCACAGCAGCGGGCTCCCATCATGGCTACCTCCATCTCTTCGACGTCTCCTTCTGGTGTAGCTTCTACTGAAAACGGCTCCCTCTCAAGCTCTTCTGAGCAAATCATTCCCAGAATATCCAAAAATTCTCTCTCCCCTTTTATTCTTGTGGGGAACTCCACCCGAGAAGAAGATGATGCTCCAAGGAAGAAAGCTCTCCTCCTTTTATAGCTTTCACCAGCCCCTCTCCTCTCTGTTTCGAGTGCAAGATAAACTTCTACTCCTTGATCCTCTGGAACGCGGGTGGATGATTTCATTCTATCCGTGTCTGCTGAAGCTTATCTTTCCTGCTGGCGAGAAACATGGGATGCTGAAATCTCGGCATGAGAGTTGATCACTTCGTTAACGCCCGAAGGGAATGCAGATAGCTGGGAATGAACTGGGACATGAATGTTGAGAGGATCTCGGACGGCTGGAACAAGCGTGGGCGAGATGGGATGTTGGGAGATTACATGAAATTACGCTGGAAGAGGATGGGATCCTGTGAATTATGTAGAGGATTTGGCTCCATTTCAGAAAGATAATCTAAGAGATAATCTTTGCAATCAGTTTCGGTGTTGAAGACTTATCCGTGGATGAAGGAATGTTTGGTCAAGGAAGTTTGCTGGGGTCAATCTGATGGAAGAGGATGGGTTGGTTCGGAATGAACACGGAGAAAGAGGGGATGATGTGGATGAGGCTCACGGCTGACCGTGGGATGCTGGGAAATTATCTAGAAAGGCGTTTGAAGAAGTTGGCTTGGGCTCGTGGACGTGGGAGAGATCCGTGGACGAGGAAGTTTGGAAGATCCGTGATAAGGATGAGTTCTAGAATCGGTTTCCGCTGGGAAGAACGCGGAGAAGTTTGAATCACAGTGGGATTACGGTAGAAGAGCTTGGATCCGGCTGGGAATGAACTGAGAACAGGGGATAAGCTTGTAATCCGAGATGCAGGGGATTTGATGCGGTTGTGGGATGAATTCATGTTTGTGGTATAGGCTGCAAGCTGGAACAGGGGAGCTGGGGAGTTTGGAAGTGCTGCCGTTGGCTGGATAAGGATGCAAGGCTTGGTTTTTGTTCATGGGATATGGGAAGAGATGGGATCTGTTTCAACAGAGGGGAAAACCGTGGTTGTTGTGAACGGCTGATGCTTGTTCCCAAGGAAGAAGAGATCGGAAGCTGGGAGGAGTTGGTTGGGAGATTTGGGATGCTACGGGATGAGGATGAATAATCATGGAAGAGACATTGGGAGGATCAACGTGGACGTGAGACTGGATCCGAGCTGGGATTTAGAGCTTGTGGATGCTGGAATGAGCGGAAGAAACCCACGCTTCTTCAATGCGGAAGAGAAGTAGACGCGGAGAAGGCTCGGATGCTGTTGGATGGATTTAGTTTAACAGAGCCCTGTTCGTTGGAAAGCGGGAGATCAGATTGCACGAGATGAAATCTTAAGATGATGCGGACGGGAGGAGGATTCAGGGGATTTAGGTTTCATCCCCTCTGGCTATAGGATAACTTGGTCCGGTTGTTGGAACAAGGACGTTGGGAAGAACATGGAGGTTGAAACAGGGGATTTTATTTGTAAATGTGATCTGGCGAAGAGGATGAAAATGGACGTTGGAGACTCGGGATTGGTGGGAGTGAAGGTTGAGATGCTCAGGGATGAGGATGAAGACTGATAGCTGGGTGGAAATCGAAACATGAGAGGAGGATGAGAGGATAAGCTTGATGGTTTTGGTTTAGTTACTGAATACGGAAATGGTTGGAGCATGGGTTTTAGTTGAGGAGTGAATGGAGCTTTAGAATTTGTGCAAATATGTTGGTACGCTTTGAGATCTATGAGATAAATGATCGAAGGGATTATATTATTTTTAATGTTAAACAGAGAGAATTGGATGAGTGGGAAGAAATTTAGGTGAATGTGTGAAGAGTCAGGATTTAATGGGAAGCACTGGATTTTGGAGAAAGTTCTTGGAGTCGACTCCGGAGAATGTGAAATTGGTAAAATGATGTAGTGTCCTTTAGGCTTTATCTAATTGAGCTCGACTCGACCTGCATGGCATTAAGCTTAATCAATAAATAATCAATCAAAATCGAATTACCTTGGATAATTTATTAAAATGCAATGGTGAAGGTAATACATTTTTTTAGTTGAATTTACAAAATATGTGAATTAAAATAATGATAAGTGCTATGAATAAGATATTAATTTATGCATTATTTAGCACTTATCACACCCCCCAACTTACATTTGCTAGTCCTCGAGCAAAATAAAATAAAAAAAACTAACTCACTTTCGCAGGAATCGCAATTGCATTTACCGTATGCAATAGGCGTTAAACCCCTAGGTGGCCCTAGTGGACGAGTTTTGTCTCGTGAGGATTTCCGGCTCAGATACCCACAAACTGTTGTCTCTACCTAATAAATTTGTTTTATTGCTTTATAAAATCTAATTTTAAATGCATAAGTGCCAGAATTTTAAAAGCACACAAAGTTTTAATACTAAGTCAGCCCAAATCCTAAATCAGTATGCAATTTAAGTTGAAGTCATTAAGTTTCTGTTAGAGAGTTGTAAGGCTAATTTATACTTGGGTGCTCGGTGATGTCTGGACCATACACAAGCTAAGGCTTTAGATTCTCCAAAATACTGCTAAAACTAGTAGTTTCCAAGAATTGGTCAGATAAGACCTAATCACTGATTCAAAATCATCCTACCTTGCAGGATTTCGAGAGTTGTGGATGTTTACTTTAATACCTCATGGGCTTTATCTGTAATATTCCAGTTTACTCGAATTTTACAACGACGGCTTTCACACTATCGTCTTTTTCAAGGTCAATATTATTTTCTCTTTTTCTCTTTTTTTATTTTTTTTATTTTTTATTTTTTTTAATTATTTTTTTTATTTTATATTTATTACGCACTTTTACTCTTGTAATGATTCCTCCATATAACGAGCATTCAGTCAACACTCCCATACCAGATGGCATAAAGTGTTAGGCATCAAGGCTCCCCTACGAACCTATGCTCGGATTCATCATTGCAAGCCCGCTGACCTTTGACAATAGGTTGCCCTTTTCGATGTACCTGACTAAATTCACTTTTTTTTTTTTATAATAGAGAATTAGATAGGTATGATTCATCAGGACTCAAGGTTGCTACCAGACTTAACAACATCATGTTGAACCTAACCCTTAGAAGTGCAGGCCATGTGTGTTGTGAAATTCCAAAGTAAAAATTATCTTACAACTCACTAAAAGAACTTGTAATGAAAAGAACTCAAATTGACTTACTCCTGACTAGTCATTGGGCTTATTAGATTTTATATACTTTGTGTGTTTATCATGTCAGCACTAAGGCATAGAAATTAGTTTTTTTTTTGAGATAAACTTATTTAAAAATACGAAAATATGAAAAATTTCTTCAAAATTTTGAATCCTATACCCCCCAACTTAGATCAGACATTGTCCTCAATGTTTTGTATTTATTTATTTATTTATTTTTTAAACATATTATATTAATATATATATTTTTATTATTTTTATTATTATTTTTATTTTGGATGAAAATATGATGCATATGGAGGATAGAAGCATTGTACCTTAGTTGCATCAGTAATATGAGGACACCTGAAAAAAAATGTGACAAGAAAATATGCAAAAATAATCTATGAAAATTGGGTTGCCTCCCAACAAGCGCTAAGTTTAACGTCTTCAGCCAGACGCAGTACATTCTTAATTATCCTGATAAATAGGATCCATCAATTCAAGGGATTCAATCAACTGTCCATCTGCAACACATCTATATAAGGTTTCAGTCTCTGACCATTGACGTTCAGGACACGACCATCACTGATGTTCTGAATTTCTACCGCACCATGAGGAAAAACTTTTCTAACTAAAAATGGACCATCCCACCTAGAGCGAAGTTTACCAGGGAAGAGACGCAATTTGGAATTGAATAGCCAAACCTTTTGATTAGGTTCGAAAGACTTACGGTTAATGTATTTGTCATGGAAAGCTTTAGTCCTTGCCTTGTATATTTTGGCATTTTCATATGCTTCATTGTGTAACTCTTCAAGCTCGTTGAGTTGAAGTTTCCGGTTAGAACCAGCTACTGCCATATCAAAGTTAAACTTTTTAATGGCCCAAAAAGCTCTATGTTTGAGTTCTACGGGTAAGTGGCAAGCTTTTCCAAAAATCAGTCGATAAGAAAACATGCCAATAGGAGTCTTATAGGCAGTACGATAAGCCCAGAGAGAATCGTTTAACCTTTGAGACCAATCTTTTCTATCAGGGCGTATTGTTTTCTCTAAGATATGTTTTATCTCCCTATTGGAAACTTCAACTTGTCCACTTGTTTGGGGATGGTACGGGGTGGCAACTTTGTGGGTGATTGAGTATTTACGAACCAAAGCCTCAAAAGATCGGTTGCAGAAATGTGATCCCCATCACTAATGATAGCTCGGGGTGTGCCAAAGCGACTAAATATATTTGTTTGTAAAAACTTAATCACAACCTTATGATCATTAGTTCTAGTGGCAACCGCTTCTACCCACTTCGAGACATAGTCAACCCCGACAAGAATATACTCAAAACCAAAAGAACATGAAAAAGGGCCCATGAAGTCAATACCCCAGACATCAAAAATTTCTATAATTAAAATAGGGTTAAGTGGCATCATGTCTCTACGGGTGATTGTGCCCATTCGTTGACATCGCTCACAAGTCTGACAAAAATTGTGAGCATCTTTGAACAAAGAGGGCCAATAAAATCCACTTTGTAAGACTTTAGCTGCAGTTTTTCTACCCCCAAAATGTCCCCCGCAGGCTTGGGTATGACAAAAATCAAGAATACTCTGAAATTCACATTCAGGCACACATCGGCGGATTACTTGATCAGGACAGTACTTGAACAGATCAGGGTCATCCCATAAGTAGAACTTAACTTGCGAAAAGAATCGATCCTTGTCCTGCTTGGACCAATGATCGGAAATTTGTCCTATGGCAAGATAGTTTACTATGTTGGCAAACCATGGTGTTTTTTCTTGTTGCACCTCAAACAATTGTTCATCTGGAAAGGAGTCATGAAGTGGTGAAATGTTATGAGGAGGTTCGAGAAGGATTCTAGACAAATGGTCTGCTACAACATTTGTGGTACCTTTCTTATCACGAATTTCTAAATTGAATTCTTGTAACAACAGGATCCATCGAATTAGGCGAGGCTTGGTGTCCTTCATTGAAAGGAGGTACCGGAGAGCAGAATGATCAGTGAATACAATAACCTTGGACCCTAAGAGATAGGACTGAAACTTGTCCAGAGCAAATACTACAGCTAGTAATTCTTTCTCAGTAGTGGTATAATTCAATTGCGCATCTGAGAGTGTCTTACTAGCGTAGTAGATGACATGAGGTAACTTCTCTAGCCGTTGCCCTAAAACCGCCCCAATGGCATAGTCAGAAGCGTCACACATAAGTTCAAATGGAAGGGTCCAATTGGGAGGTTGTATGACAGGTGCCGTAGACAACTTAGATCGGAGTTTTTCAAAGGCCTTTTTACATGCTTCATCAAAGACAAAGGGTGTATCCTTGGCAAGGAGATTGCACAAGGGCCTAGAGATTTTGCTGAAGTCTTTAATGAAGTGACGGTAAAAACCAGCATGGCCAAGAAAAGAACGGATTTGTTTCACAAATTTGGGTGGAGGGAGATTAGAAATAAGATCAACTTTTGCTTTATCTACCTCAATACCCCTTTTGGACACAATGTGTCCCAAGACTATACCCTCTTGAACCATGAAATGGCTGTTTTCCCAACTCAGCACTAGATTGGTCTCCTTACATCTTTTCAGAACCAGGGCTAAATTACTGAGACAATCATCAAATGAGGGGCCAAAAACTGAAAAATCATCCATGAATACTTCTAAAAATTTTTCTACCATGTCAGAAAAAATTGCCATCATGCATCATTGAAATATTGCGGGTGCATTGCAGAGTCCAAATGGCATTCTTCTATACGCAAATGTCCCAAATGGACATGTGAAAGTGGTTTTCTCTTGATCATCGGGATACACGGCCACTTGGTTATATCCAGAATATCCATCTAAAAAAACAGTAGAAACCCTGACCGGGTAACCTTTCCAATATTTGTTCAATAAAGGGTAAAGGAAAATGGTCCTTCCTAGTTATGGAGTTTAACTTCCTATAGTCAATGCAAACACGCCAGCTAGTGGTCGTGCGTGTGGGCATCAACTCTCCTTCTGCATTTTCAACCACAGTAATGCCCGACTTCTTTGGTACTACTTGAGTCGGACTCACCCAGTTGCTATCAGAGATAGGGTAAATGATTCCGGCATCTAGCAACTTTACTACTTCTTTCTTGACTACCTCTTTCATGTTTGGGTTGAGTCTCCTTTGCATTTCACGGGTTGGTTTTGCATCTTCTTCTAGGTGAATGCGATGCATGCAAATGGATGGGTCAATCCCCTTCAGATCAGTTACGGACCATCCAATTGCATGTTTGTGTTCTCCGAGTACACTCAAAAGTTGACTCTCCTGTTTGTCAGACAGATCAGCCGCGATGATTACAGGTAGGGTATCTTCGGGTCCTAAAAAAGCATACTTAAGGGTTACCGAAAGTGGCTTTAGCTCAAGTTTGGGAGGGGACTCGATGGAAGGGCACTGTGGCGTACTAGAAAGGGTAGGAAGAGGTTCATATCGGATACGCCAAGGATGAGAATTTATGGGAGACGGATTGTCAAGTAGGACATTGACTTCTTCTATGGCCTTGTCTAAATCAAAGTTATCAATGTCAAAATGGGCTAAACATGCTTCCAAAGGATCATCTGCCAGAATATAGGGAAGGGCTTCTTCTACAAGATCGTCCATTGTGTCAACTAGGAAGCACTCATCTTCCCTTGCAGGTTGATCAGAGGCATGGAATACATTTAGTTTAACTTTCATGTTCCCAAAAGATATATCCATCACCCCAGTTCTACAGTTAATACATGCATTGGCTGTAGCTAGGAAGGGACGACCGAGAATCATAGGGAGCTGTTTCTTAAGGTTCGGCACAGGTTCCATATCAAGGACGATAAAATCAACTGAAAAATAAAATTTATCTATCTTGACTAGGACATCTTCAATTGTTCCTCGTGGTATTTTGAGTAGGTTGTCCGAATTGCATTTGTAGGTTGTCCTGCATTGCATTTGGTAAGTTAGGGTTCGTTAGTAGCATTGCATATCATATCACCAACTAGAGTAGTCCCTACATGCCAACCCGCAGTGGTAGAGAGTACCTCCTCACTGAATCTCAGACCTCTTTACCCACCATGGACCCCAGAGTTCTACAAGATATTTTGGAACAATTAGCTGCATTACGAGCTGATCAAGATGAATTCAAAAGAGAGATCCGTGCTCTAGTACAACACCTTAGGACTCCTGAACCGTCAACCCCAATCGCAGCTTATCCTGAGCTTGGTTTGACCATACCACCTGTAGCTTTTTCCCATCCCCCTAGGAACCAATTTTCTCTTGATCACCAGCGCGATCTTGACGAGCGACTACTTCGTACGTACGAGTAGATGCTCCCATATTTGCTGGTCAATTAGAGCCGAGTGTGTACCTTGATTGGAGAGCAGCCATGGATAACTATTTTGAGTGGTACGAAATGACTGATGATCGAAAAGTATGGTTTGCTAAAATAAAGCTTATTGGGCAAGCTCACTGGTACTGGCATAACGTAGAACATAGGCGTGAGACCCAGAGGCTCCACGTATCACCACCTGGGAGGATATGAAAGAAAAACTGAATGAGAACTATCTGCCATTCTCTTACCGACAACGCCTTATGGATAGGTGGCAGAAACTAACTCAAGGATCTTCAACTGTTGCCGATTACATTGCACGATTTGAGGAGTTTCACATGAGGTTGGATGTAATCGAAGAGGAGACTGTTACTCTTTCTAGGTTTCGGGCAGGACTCCGCGAGGAGATCCAGAAAGAGTTGATCCTCCGAGAGATTACCACCCTTGGCCAGGCATACCAGTTGGCTCAAGATGTGGATAGTTTTTTACGAGTCCCTGTGGTGAGACGTACCGACTCTCGGTTCTTACCCCCAGGAGCCCGACCTAATCAAAGCTATCTCCCGCAATCCAGACCACTCTCCAACCATCCTACCCAGCCCGGCTCTAGCCAAACACCGACTAGGCCGTTCCCGATGCCTGCTCAAAGTACATCAATTGATAAAGAAAAAGGCATATTAGGGTCCAACCCGCCCTCAAGAAGCCAAACCCAGTGTTTCGGGTGCCAAAGGTTTGGCCATATCACGTCCCAATGTAATGCCAAGACATATTTAATGACTGAACTGGAAGCAGAAACCCAGGAGACTGAATGTGTCGAAGAAGTCTATGAACCAAACATCGAGGATTTTGTAGAAGACTTTGGTGACGAACAGACCGGGTTAGAGTTTGCCCAGCCTGCATCCCAATATGAGTCCACTGATCGGAATGACCAAAACCCTAGGCTTCAGGTGGTTAGGTGTACTCTAGCCCAAATAAAGACCGAACAAGATTGGCGTAGAACCTCTCTATTTTACACGTTTATTAAGATCAATGGTAAAACATGCAAAATCTTATTTGATAGCGGAAGTTTCATCAACGCCATTGCATCTGGAGTTGTTTCTCGTCTTGGCCTGAAATCTACCCCTCATCCTAATCCATATAAAGTAGCCTGGGTAGATAAGACGTCCATTTCGGTATCGGAAAGATGCCTTGTCCCGATTCAATTCCTATCTTATAAAGACGAGATTTGGTGCGACTGCCTTCCGATGGACGTAGGTCAAGTCATTCTAGGAAGACCTTAGTTATACAATAGGGACGTCACACTTTATGGTCGGTCAAATTCGTGTAGCTTTATATTTCAGGGTCAGAAAATTATACTGAATTTATTGCCTGCTAGAGAGCCCGGCCCTGAGAAGAAGCGTGCTACACCACGAAAAGTTGAGTCACTTCCATCATTACTTCGAAAGAGGTAATGAAAGATATCGAAAGTCACTCACCTGTGTTCGCCCTTGTGGCTAGAGTTATCAATATGGAGTCAAATGCCGAGCATCCGGCCGCCGTAGTTTCCCTGTTGGAGGAGTTTCACTCTGTTTTCCCTAATGATCTTCCAGATGCACTCCCTCCAATGCGTGATATCCAGCACGTAATTGACCTCATTTCTGGAGCGTCATTGCCAAATCTTCCCCATTGACGCGCTCGCAAAAATGTTTTCGCGAAACTAATCTCCCAAGTATAGGAGAATCGTACAAGTAGTAAAATCTCGGGAGTCCGAGGTCGAATCCTCAGGGAACGAAATATATATTAGATTATTTAATATAATTTTAGATTAATTAATTCAATAAATTTGTCAATAAAGATGATGTTTTGCAAATAGAAAATAAATCAGTAAATAGAGAATTGAAATTTGGATAGATTAAGATGGTGTAGGGATCTGGAATCTCCTTCGATGATATTATTTCAAATATTAAATTCTGTGATTCTTGATTAAGGATCAATCAGATAGAATAATTCTAATCATGGAGTATATAATTTGAAAACATGAATTCAAGATCTAAGTATTTATTGTGCCGATTACGTCTACGACAAATCAAACATCGAAACAATCCATGAATTAAGAAATATAAACCATAAAAGATCTATCTCATAAATAAGCATGTAAGAATCAAAAAATTTTAATAGATGTAAAGCAAAGAGATCAATGTTCAGAATTTACTTGAAAGAAAATAAGACATCAAAGGTTCCTCCATCACCCTTCACAAGATATCAGCCCTCCATTAAAATATTAGCCTTTTTTTTTTTTAATTTCTTTTCGGAAGAACAGGGGATGCCCTGTTTCTTCCTCTCTCTTTTTTTTCTTTCCAAAATGGCTGGCTCCTCTATTTTTTTCCGAATGAGGGGATGTCCCTTCCCTTCACAGCCGAGAGGGATATATCAAGCTGGCCTCCATCCCCTTCTCACACGCGGTGGAGATGAGCGGACCCGATGGATCTGGGGCGTGGATTGCGGGATCACGGTTGCTGGGAACTCGGATGCTGGCTGGCCGCGAACGTGGCATGCTGGGAAGCTTCACAGATCCGATTCGGAAGCATGGGACTCGGCTGAACACGTGGATGCTGGAAGCTTTCACAGACGGCTGGATGAGGGGCCGCATGCTGGACGCTCGGGAGCTCTGTTCGCGGGATGATGGGCTGCACGCGGACGGTTGGGAGGAGCGTGGACGCAGGGACCTAGATCTGGGAGAAGCTGGATGCAGGATCTTCGGTTGCTGTGAAGCTTGGGACGCGAACAGATGAACTCAGATGCGAAAGAAGCGGACGGAAGCTGGATGCGGGAATGCTCGGGAGACTGCTGGAAGAACGGAAATGTTGGGATTCTTGCGAACGACTGGATGAACGCGTGGATGGCATCTGGATCTTTGCTGGGGACTGAGATGCGGATGAAATTTGGATGAAGCTCTGGGTGCAGATAAATCGGACGCGGAGGATCGCAGATGCTGAGATGCGTGGGAGGACTCCAGGAACGGCGGAAGCTGCGGACGCGTGGATGGATGAACTCAGACGGAAAAGGGGAGGCTCGTGGATGCTATGATATGGGCTCGGTTGAAGCACGGAGGTGTGCAGGATTCCTTCAAACGGACGCACAAAATGGGGAGGACATGCTGCTGCTGGATGTGGCTGCACCTAGTCGGCTAATGCTCCTTCTAGTGTGCAACTGGGACTGACCCCATGTGGTTGGCTAGTCACCTACGATGATGCATCTTTTTGAACCCAATGTGCATTTTAGCTTTGATTTCCGATCACCTGCACCCCACAAAAATATAATATTAATACAGCACTTCTATCATTATTTGTTAGCAATAATACTAATTTAAATGATGTGTAGATCGCACTTTTGTGCTCTCATCACCCATCATAGACTCAACCCAAACGAGCACACTGAACTGAAAC